>NC_050179.1:27183316-27340816 GCF_008315115.2 Sander lucioperca | reverse complement strand
TACGATTTCATATTGTACTAAAATAGTTCACCGAAATGTGTTTCTGAAAACATTTTAAGCGAGAAATAGGCCATGCAGTTGCTGAATCTGTCTTCATTTCAGATCGACAAAGGTCAGTTTAAAAGATTTTTGTCAGATTTTGAGAGGCTCATCCGCTCGCCATTTCCGGGTGAGTTCCGACTGCCCTATCTCCGACTGAGCATGTCAGGTCGGCCAAAATGAAGGCCAACAGCTCCTCCGACGGACGACGGCACGGAACACATCAAACAGACTCGAGTCACCGACCTCACCAGACTGTCCCACGGCCGATAATCGGCTCTGTGTGTCAGCGCCTTTAGAAAAATGTCACCTGGGGTAAAACCCCCCCTGCTACCCTGATTTGCATTCGTGTAGCTCACAGCATTTTCATTTACATGTTAAAGCCTCCCCTAGAATTAGGGGGGGGGGGGCAACTGCCAAACAAGGCCCACGTCAATTTCCGGCACTTTTCGGGGTTGCCTGCAAATTGCTGTGTGCCGTCGTAAACTTGAACTTCGAAAATCCCACTTTTCATGCAGCGATGGCAGCAGCCCTCTGCTGCATTATTATGAATCCCACTACTTTTCTTGGCAAGACCCGCTCTGAGTAGCAGCTGAGTGGTTGGGCAGATAATTGAGTTTCGGTTAGTTAGGGTTAGGATAGCCCATTGAACAGGGGATAGAACCTGGGGTCTGTTTCAGAAAGCAGGTTTAGTGAAAATTCTGAGTTTGTTAACCCTGATATGAGGGAAACTCTGGGTTTTCTGTTTCAGAAAGGGAGGTTAATCAAACCTGAGAGAGAGGGGTAACTCCAGTCCGTTTCAGAAAAAGGGGTAACTTAACCTCAGAGTCAGTTACTATGAAAACTAAGTCTGTGAACCTAACCTGAGGCCTGTACTACGAATCAAGATCAACATGCCCTGGATTTATTTCAGTTACCCGGCTTCACTAACCCTAACAACCGCGGTCCTGCATAACCTGTGTCACGACGGTGGTTAACAACTAGTTCAATCAACCCAGGGTTTCCCAATCCAGCGGCGCGCGCGTTCACATAAAAGAGGCGGTGTTTGCACAGCACGACCAATCGCAAACATCTACCAGAGCCGCATATTTTATATAAGAAGAACAAATTATAATTCTACATAAATATGAAGAACACAGACACGGTTTTGCAGGCAAAACGCAATACAGTCACTGCTTCCTAAAACAGGAGGAAAGCTGGCAAAAAATAGCCGACGCTGTAAATGCGTAAATCACAACGCTTATCAATATCTTCCCCATCAGTCAGGCACTAGATCTGACCATAATTACACTTGTCCTTTCCATAAACTGTCGTTGCTTTAGCCTATTATTTCAGTTGGAGCCCTGGCAGTGGAAGCGATCGTGAGAGCAAATAAAATATATAAAAACATAATTCAAACCGATGTGCGCATTTGGCAACACACGGCTCAAGATGCTGATAGCCTATATGTAATTCCCTCCCATTCAAATCTATATATTTCATAAAAATACCCATCAGGGAATGTTAATGAGGTTGTCGGTCTCTAAATGTTTTAACTTTTATGAGCGCATCCCTCTCTCCCCCTCTCTCTCCTCCTCTCTCCCTCTCCCTCTCTCTCTCCCTCTCCGCGCACCGAGCTCCGCTTGATCTTACCGTCCTAATTTCCACCGGTTGCGGGGACGCCATTATCAATCGAGTGTTGATTGGTCAGTAGGCGATGCTTTTACACCAGTTGATCTCTAATCTCCAACATAACCTGCTCCCGACCAGGTTAGGTGTTCAGCATAAGTTACCACGGCGATTGAACCCGGTAACAAGTGATCCACCGTTGTGGTACAGAAAACCCTGGGTTGAACCTGAAGTTACCTCGTTAACGCCAAATCTTCGTAGTACAGGCCTCAGGTCAGGAGCAGGTTTTCTTCAATAAACCTTGAGTTTCTCTCAGTCTCCTCCCTCTGACACAGCACGCTCTCATTTCCTCATTCATTCATTCAGTCTGTATCATTTTAGACGCATTTTAGCGCAGTTTGTTATCTGCATGAATAAAAAAAAAACAGTGTTGGTTTATTAAACGTGTTAGGCAGAATATAAAACCTTTTTTTTTTCGCAAAACATGGCATTTCCTTTTGTTGATGATCCCGTTGATGAAGAAGCTGTATTACTTCGCAGGGTGTTAAACATACGTTGGGAGATGATATTGAGGCCCCGACACATTTTAATTTCCAGATAACTTCCTATTTGAGCGGTATCGTTTTTCTTCCCAGTCTATCAGTTATGTAGCCTGCATTACCTTATCTGTCCTCATGTCACTAACGTCACCCATCGTGGACATGCTCTACATCCCAGCAGATTATTTGTGTCACATTAGGCTACGTTTTTTTGCAAACGGCAGTTTTCTTTACAACATTGGTGATGTGGAGCATATTAGTAAAGCCGCTGTAGCAAAGCGCCGTCAGAAGAGTGACTCGCTCGCTCTGAAACGTCTTTTAAACATTGTTGTAGTGTTCCCTGGACACAAACCAGTAAGAGCCATTAAAAGGAGTTCCACAGTATTGCAGGTGAATGATGTAAAACCTTTGAAATAAAAGATTATGAATTATAATTTTGTTAATGATGGTGCTGCAGCCTCAGAATGGGATTAGTAGGCCTAGTAGCTTTTCGCCCTCAGTATTGCAACTAAATGAAATAGATTATAGGTTCAATACCATTTCACCAGTAATATTACTTACGATTAAATATTATATTAATACACCATATTGGAATTCACGCATTTACTCTAGCAGCAATTTTCTCCCATGCAAATTCTCTCTCTTTTGCAGCAGCCGCTGTGTGTGTTTTTTTAAACAAAATATATGTTCAAACTCGCTGTATGTGCGCATGAGTATTTCTGCCGACCCGTTTGTTTTTGGTTGTTACCATGGTGAATCGTAGTATCATGGCTCCATTCATGCTGCCTTTTAATGTGGCCGTGCACGCGCTCAACTCTGAGTGAACCTACTCTGAGTTGATCGAACCAACTCAAATCAGCTGTTCTGAAACTTTCCCACTAGTTTCCCATCTCAGGGTAAATCAACTCAGACATCAGGGTTAGACTCAGAGTTTGTTAAACCTCCTTCGTGAAATGGGCCCCTGAACACGAGAGAATGGACGCCTGGCCAATCCTAGTGCTTGAATGCTACACAGGGTGTGTCTTGCCAAGGAGATCAGTGGGATACATAATAACGCCCCTTTAAAAACTGTGCTCAGCGGGGCGTCACTATGTACTCGCTGCTCCCCACACAACACGCCGCTTTGAAAGTGAAGCAGAGGGGAAAAGAAGAACTTTGATGTTTTTTCACTGCACGCACTTATGTAAACAACATCTGAGCTGAAACTATGGCACAAACACATGGCAAAGATTCATAAAGAGAGTTTGACATCCACTAGCTTACTTTCAGTTTCCCAAGCCTGTGCTTCAAGAGCAATTTCAGGAAAAGACACATGCAAAGTTGCTTTCAATCAACAAAGTTGTGGTATAGCCGAGCTAGTTGATACATAAGCAAATTAAATTGACATTGAAGTTCGAGCTTATTTCATGGCATCACTTTGAAGAACAGAAAACTAGTTTTAAAGTTTCTGTCATTCAAACAACTCTTAGTTATAATTTAAAACTCGTCCAGCCAATTTAATAAAATTAAGGTTTTTTTTTCGTGCTCGAGTCCATAGATGCAGTTAATGGAAACAGGCACGGAGAACTGAAGGCTCTGTTAGCAACGATTAGCAACGATTAGCTCCGTTAGCGGTTAGCTCTGTTAGCAGTTAGCTCCAGTTAGCTCCGTTGTAGGAGTGGATGAGACTGCCACGGACAGGGGTAACAACCAGACTCTGATAAATGACATTCGGGGAGCTTCCACAGCGGTGTGGCCGCGGTGTTTTGTACGGTTTTATTAGTACAGTTAATCCCAAAACAAGAACACCAGCAATAAGCTACTACTAACGGTAGTGTCTGAGCCTGAAGTGACTGTGCGAGACACACGACGCAAGACTTCACGAGGGGAGGGACTGGAGGCAGCTGGTCTGGGTGCGCTGTAAAAAATGTCGCCTATTCATGTTTTTAACACTAGGCTGCCCGCAGATGCGCCTGCCTATTAATCGGCTTGATATACTGGGATATTGGCCGATGCTGATTATGTAAAAAAAAGCCAAAAATCAGCCGATTAATCGGTCGACCTCTACTTGTGACCTTTCTTGTAGCACCACTATCAGCGAAAACAGCTCATTTGTACACAAGAAATGTTGAAATATTATGTGTTAGTTTTCATGAAATTTATGAGCACATTCACGATCCCCAGAAGTAAAAGCCGTTTCATTTTTAACAATGCACAAACTTTTCTGTAGCCATAAATGTAAACTTTCAGGATACCTAACGGCTGTATTACCATGACATTTGTGTGGATGTTCATGGTCTCCAGAGAACAAACCCTGTTGATTGCAGTGACCCCCTTTAACATATCTACACAAAATTGACTAGTGCATTGTACAACTTCATGTGCTTAAGTATTGTAAGTGCAGCAGGTCAATCTCAGCCAAGACATTTACACAGTTTTTACAATGAACCTTAGGTTATTATTTTAATGTTCACCTCAGTTTTCACTTCCTAATAAATGGTTTATATTATTGGTTAGAACTGGGATTTTTGGTGTAAATACTTTTACAGGCTTGTTTTACTCTGGGCTCCCACTCTAGTTTAAACTACATGCAATGGGATGATGTCAGTCCAGATTTGTTTGGACTGAGGTTAACATCCTATGCGCTCTTTAAAGAGCACCAGAAAATCTTGTTTTTGCTGACCTCTAGTGGTTTAACTGGTCACCTTGCTGCACTGATGTACAAGTGTACTCCAGGGTGTCAGTACACTGCAATATCACTTTTTGGTGTGGTTACAGATGCAATAGTCTCGCATTGCAGCATTCCGGGATGGGAGAAAAACGTGCTCTGGTTTATTGGCATTTCTTTAAACCAATCACAATCGTCATGGGCAGTGCTAAGCACCGGACAGAGCCACGGTGCCCCTGCAAAATAGCCTCGGGAAGGAACTTGCTTTGGTGGAACGTGTACGTTCAAAAGTTGTTTTAGTCGCGCAACTGAAAACTCAGATTGGACAGATAGTCTAACTAGCTGTCTCGATTTACCCTGCAGAGATCCGAAGAGAAGTTAACTATAGTCCTCATAAACCACCAGAGTTTAGAATTCCAACAAGAAGGAAAGTGGAAGGTAACGGACATCCGGCCGAAAAGTGAAATCCAGCAGAATTTCCGTCGGCAACGCAGCCATCCCGGAAGTGGAACGTCGTGGATATATGCAACAAAGCACACCTCTGACCACACCCAACAACACTCATCAGTGATGTTGGGTATAATCACAAACAAAATCGTGTGTGTGTGTGTGTGTGTGTGTGTGTGTGTGAAGAGGGAGGCAGCCGCAGCTGCTACAATGAACATAGGTGTAAAAGTAGTTTACATCCTGTGCTGCTCAAAATTGTGATTAATGGAATAAAAGGCTCAGCTATCTGATTACAGGCTTCCTTTATAAGTGAGTCAAGTGAGTCAATCACATATTTGAGCAAAGCATGTGCTGTAACAGTCATTCTGTATACTGACATGTCAGGGTGAATCCTAAATTAAGAGAAAGTAGAATCCAGCATATATTGCTGCATGTTTGCATGATTAAAAATATTTACTCCCAGAAACTCCTTTTAATAAGTGCAGATGAATTTCAAAGTGCCGGTGGAATATGCGAGGGGAAAAGGTGTGCTGTCTGGCATCTCTTATACAACAAATCAAAGACATTAAAAAAACAAGTCTCTTTGAGTTCCCCAAACAATTTTAATAAATATGATAACCTCACAAAGGTACAAAAATGTGTCACGTTTCAAAACAACTTAAATCACATTGCACTGTATCACTGCATATTGCTTAATTTGATTGATATAGTTTTGTTTCTTGAAGATATATGCCACACTGAGTGGTTTTCTCTACACAAACACACAAAAATACTTTTGCCTATTACACTCCAGCCAGAAAAAAAAAAAGAAAATGTGTTTGATGGAGTTCCAGAAATAGAAAAGCATATATAACATGTTCTTTTTAGGATGTTTCAGGGTAATTGTCCAGCAACTCAACAGTTACAAATTTAAATTTAACAAATTTAAAAATTTAATGTTGGCAATGTTTCATATTTTGTCAACCGATTGCATTAAACCAGCAATATATTGATCCTATTAACAAGCATTGTCTGTGTATCAAGAGCCTGATATACTGTATCTTATTCATCTGTGCCATGGAGCTCCATTGTTCTCGAAAAACTATTAAAAACACATCATGAGCCACACTGTTGCACAAGATGACATGTTCCTTCATTAGTATTGACATCGGCACTGTAGTTTATATTGAGATGATTCCACATATGTCCTCCTACTTCCGTACTGTAAGTACTCACTACTGTAGCATACCAAATGTGTATTAATCTGTGGCTGAAAATAGTCCCAAGCAACGTGGCCGGATAAACCTGCACGGGGGCCCTGGGCAAAAATGTGCTTTTTAGCTCCCCACACAGGGACAAGACAGGGCCTCGAAATCAGGTAATAAAAGGAGAGAGCCTTTTAGGCCTATATAAAACTTTGTTGATATTGTGCATATACCTATAGTCCCATACAGTGTTACAATTAATGAGCTCAAGTAGCTACCATAGACTGTAAAAATAATCAATGTACCATCCGTGACGTCACCCAATGGTTTGTCGACTGCCGTTTTGAAGCCTCGAGTTAGGAAATTTGGCCGTTGCCATCTTGTTTTTTTCAAACCAGACGTGACAATTTCTGGACGAAACCTCCGGGTACTGCCACCATTCACCTGCATGTACAGCAGTACAGAAAAAAACAAACAAACAAGACATTTGTAGGCGACCAAAATGTTCCAATTAACTTTGATGAAGTGAAAACACACAGTGAGAGGTTCAGTGTTTAAGAGTAAAACATGGACCACGCCCCTAAAGCATCCCCTGGTTTATTGTCAATTTTAAAATATATGGGACCATTATTTACAAAATGAACATCATGCCATTTTGAAGATGACCTGAAACTAGCGTTTGAGACCATAAACTCATTATGAAAATGTTTATAAGGTAATTAATCAAGTGAGAAGTAGGGTCATTTTCCTATGTACTTCTATATGAAGTTGCTGTTGCTGTTTTGTGCTTCACGGAGACGTGGCTCTGTGGATTAATACCGGACTCTGCGCTGCAGCTGGCAGGCTTCCAGCTTTTCAGAGCGGACAGAGACACGGCTCTCTCCGGCAAAACTAAAGGTGGAGGAATCTGTTTCTACATCAACAGCGGTTGGTGCAACGACGTGACAGTGATCCAGCAGTATTGTTCTCCTGACCTGGAGTATTTCACCATAAACTGTAAGCCTTTTTATTCACCCCGTGAGTTCCATTCATTCATTCTGGTCGGTGTTTACATCTCACCGCAGGCCAACGTGCAGGACGCGCAGCGCATGCTTGCCGACCAGATACTGTGTGTGGAGCGGACCAACCCGGACTCCCTAGTTATTGTCCTTGGTGACTTTAATAAAGGGAACCTCACTCATGAACTCCCTAAATATAGACAACATATTAAATGCCCGACCAGAGAGGAGAACATTCTGGATCACTGTTACACCACAGTCAGGGATGCTTATCACGCCGTCCCCCGTGTTGCACTGGGGCACTCTGACCACGTCATGGTCCACCTGATCCCCGCCTACAGGCAGAAACTAAAGCTCTGCAAACCTGTAGCGAGGACATCAAGGAAGTGGACCAGTGTAGCTGTGGAGGATCTCCAGTCGTGTTTGGATTGTACTGACTGGGATGTGTTCAGGACTGCTACCCACAGTCTGGATGAGTACACAGAGGCTGTGACGTCATACATCAGCTTCTGTGAGGACTGCTGTGTTCCATCAAGCACCAGGGTGAGTTACAACAATGACAAACCCTGGTTCACAGCCAAACTCAGAAGGTTAAGGCTGGCTAAGGAAGAGGCGTTCAGGAGTGGGGACAAAGACAGATTTAAAGAGTCAAAGTACAAATTTAGCAAGGCAGTGAAGGAGGCTAAACATCGGTACTCTGAGAAGCTCCAACGCCAGTTCTCAGCTAATGACTCTGCGACTGTCTGGAAAGGACTTAGGCAGATCACCAACTTCAAGCCTAAAACCCCCCACTCCTTCAATGACCGACACCTAGCCAACGACCTGAACGAGTTCTACTGTCGAAAGACAAAAGGACAGTCCTGACACCATCCCCCATGACACCTCCCTACAGCTACAGCCACTGTGCATCACCTCCACCCCGCCCACCTCAGCAGGGTCCTGGGCCCCCCCACCAATGCCCTCCTTAAAGGTCCCCTCCACCTCCACCCCCCCTCCCACCTCAGTGATGACTCTCTCCATTCACGAGAGGGACGTCAACAGACTGTTCAGGAGACAGAATCCCAGGAAAGCTGCTGGACCGGATGCTGTCTCCCCATCCAGCTTGAAGCACTGCGCTGACTAGCTGTCTCCAGTGTTCACAGACATTTTTAACACCTCACTGGAGACATGTCACGTGCCAGCCTGCTTCAAGACCTCAACCATAATCCCTGTCCCCAAGAAGCCAAGGACCACAGGACTTAATGACTTCAGACCCGTCGCCCTGACCTCTGTGGTTATGAAGTCCTTTGAGCGCCTTGTGCTTTCACACCTCAAAGACCTCACCGACCCCCTCCTGGACCCCCTGCAGTTTGCCTACAGAGCCAATAGGTCTGTAGACGATGCAGTCAACCTGGCCCTCCACTACATCCTCCGGCACCTGGACTCTGCAGGAACCTACGCCAGGATCCTGTTTGTGGACTTCAGCTCTGCCTTCAATACCATCATCCCGGCTCTGCTTCAGCAGAAACTCTCCCAGCTTGGTGTGCCTGACTCCACCTGCAGGTGGATCACTGACTTCCTGTCTGACAGGAAGCAGCATGTGAAGCTGGGGAAACACGTCTCCGACTCACAGACCATCAGCACCGGATCCCCCCAGGGCTGCGTTCTTTCTCCTCTGCTCTTCTCCCTGTACACCAACAGCTGCACTTCCAGTCACCAGTCCGTCAAGCTTCTGAAGTTTGCGGACGACACCTCCCTCATCGGACTCATCTCTGATGGAGACGAGTCCGCCTACAGGTCGGAGGCTGACCACCTGGTGACCTGGTGCAAGCAAAACAATCTAGAGCTCAACGCTCTAAAGACAGTGGAGATGGTTGTGGACTTCAGAAAGAACCCAGCCTCACCTGCCCCCATCACCCTCTGTGGCTCCACAATTGACACTGTGGAGTCTTTCCGCTTCCTGGGAACTACCATCTCCCAGGACCTCAAGTGGGAGCTGAACATCAGCTCCCTCATCAAGAAAGCACAACAGAGGATGTACTTCCTGCGGCAGCTGAAGAAATTCAACCTGCCAAAGACAATGATGGTGCACTTTTACACAGCCATCATTGAGTCCATCCTCACATCCTCCATCACCATCTGGTACACTGCTGCCACTGCCAAGGACAAGGGCAGGCTGCAGCGTGTCATTCGGTCAGCTGAGAAGGTGATTGGCTGCAATCTGCCGCCGCTCCAGGACCTATACGCCACCAGGACTCTGAAGCGTGCTGGTAAGATTGTGGCTGACCCCTCCCACCCCGGACACAAGCTCTTTGAGCCACTCCCCTCTGGCAGGAGGATGAGGTCCATTAGGACCAAAACCTCACGCCACATAAACAGTTTTTTCCCCTCCGCCACTAGCCTTCTAAACAAGGCTCGGAATCCATCCTGACTCTCTCCACACCCCACCTCTGGCTCCTCATGCCACTGTACCTACTCTGCTGTAGCGTCCCTTTTCACTACTGTTTAACTTATTTTACTATTTATTTAAATTTATTTTATCGTTATTAATACGTACTGTGTGTATATGTTTATACTTATATTGTTTATATCTTTTTATCCTTCTTATATTTGTATGTGTGACATGCTCCAACAACACCATGACAAATTCCTCGTATGTGCAACGTACTTGGCAATAAAGCCCTTTCTGATTCTGATTCTGATTCTGATTCTGATTCTGATGAACTGACTTCTTTTTACAACTGGTGGAGTCGCCCCCTGCTGAAAATTAAATAGAATGCAGGTAAATGGCACATCCACATTGGCTTCACTTTTCAGGCCCAAAAGTTTCGTCCATTATTTTTGCATTCTATGGTCGCCACGCCACACATACCTCTTTTCCACTATGGGAATTTAACGACCCATAACCTGGAGTTTGCAATAATCTCAACTTGTAGAAACCCATAAGGCTTTGGTCCTAGGTTCTGCCTTAGGTTTAACAAACCAGTTAATTTCAGATTATATCATTAAAAAAGACACACTGTACCGTCCTGTCAAACTAGCCTGCTGCTTGATTCTCTCTTGAATCAGAAGACGGAAAGGTGATCGTAAAGAAACAAAGGGGAGAACAGATTGGATGCAATGTAATCATTGCATCTAATCTTTTTTGACAGACTAACACACTATTAGTCATGGGATTTGTTGACAATAAGAAAAATATTAGTTAACACCTGTCTTATCCTTTAACATTTGTCATACAGATATTATACCCCACTGTATTGGGTGCAGTGAGAGCAACATTTCCTGACATTGATAGTCCTAAACCATTCTGCCAAACAAATACTATTTAGCAGTGCCATTCATCAACCCCGTCAGAAAAATGCTTTTCTACACTTTTTCATTTCTTTTTATCTCCTTTATCTCTCTCCGATCGCAATCAAGTCTGCACAGCCTTGAGATTTCTCTTGCTGTCCATATCAATCAGTCACTCCACCTCATTGCTCTCTCTCTCTCTCTCTCTCCCTGGGCTCAGTCTTAGTTCAGATATCAAATATTAATCAAGGCAGGTTGAGAAGCAGTTGATCAGCTGTCCCTTCATTGATCTGCCTGCTCCCTTTAGCACGGATGTGTCCCTGCAGCTGGAGTGGATACTTCTAATAAGCATTGGTAGTTTCAAGTGTTTTTTTTCTCTCTCTTTTATCTCTGTAATCTACATATGTCCACATTTCAGTTCTACTAAGCTTCTCTGTGTCTTATTGCCATAAAGCAACATTTTTAAAGCTGTGATATTTTTCTATTTAAACCAGCCGTCTGCAGCTCAGCTCTGCTAGTGTTCCATTCAAATTCAGTCGGTTAATAATTCTCTATGGACCCAAATTATTTAAATTCTAAGTTGGCTATGTCTTGGCTCATTGCATTCAATGAATTATTTTCTTTACCTGCTCATCCCCTCTAGTGAAACACTCCCCAGCATGCAATCAAAAATCAGGGTCAGACACTGAACAACCTGAATGCACATCACATCATTTAGTAATAAATAGACTGTTGGCACTTTCCGACCCTGTGAGCTTTTCCAGGAACCTTTTTAGGACCTGTACCTGCATTTTGACTTTATGAATTTAACTCTGGTTTTGATTCCTGGCCATAGTTAAAAGTTTCTGCTCTGGAAGTAGTAGGCTACTTTTTGATGGCTCAGGAACTATCACGGTTGAATTTGCAGGGCTAAACACAAGCCTCGATATTGCTAGCAAATGTGTGTACATCTCAGTCTCATGGTCAGAAATACCACTTTGACCCAGACTAAACTATCTCAACAACTATTGAATGGATTAGTACAGACATTCATGCTCCTCAGAGTATGAATCCCACTGATCTTGGTGATCATCTGATTGGACTCAAGGGACCTTGAGTTTCTGAGTTTTGACTATTTGATTGAAAAGGCCCTAAATAGTTGCAGATGTCCATATGTTAGAGAAACCATAAGAACACACGTATAAACTATATTCAATCAACTCTGGAGAGTCTTATTGCTGTGAGGCCACAGTGTTAAAACACAGACCCATTAGAGTTCAACAACACCGCCCCTGTCAATCAAGCCTTGTTAACAGATCATTAGTTTACAAGCCGATACAGAATCAACAAATTCCTGCCAATTGAACAGATGTGCTTCCCTGCCTTGATTTCCCAACTGCAACCCTAGAACTCATTTCAGTTTGAATAGAGGCTGGTGGAGATAATCATACAGAACTTCTCTGAAGAGGACCTCTTTGTAGTGTAAAAATTAAAATCAGTGAATCATGGGACTACCTTATATCCTGTTGATTTGCATTGAATCCTTACAATGGACTGATATAGACACAATTAATAAGTTCAGCAATTGCAACAATATTGCTGGCACTTTGAAACGGTGTTACTGTTTAAGAGACATCATCCTTTTTCTAGAGAATGCCATTTCTGAGGAAACTGCGGTGGGATTGCCAGCTGTTGAAAAGCAACGCATGCTCACGAATGGGTCCATCTGAAAATGTATGATATCCTACGAAATTAGGAGACCGCCGGCTGGTTTTGTGACGCCGGACTCCATGACGCAGAGAGGCAGTTGCTAGTTATTTAAGCCACTACAGAGCTGGGGACCTCCGTCACAGCTCGGCTGTATCAGTGGCAGTTAGTAGATGTGTTTAGCTGAAAATAGGTGACTTTGAGCCGGGTACAGAGCACCGCGAGCTGCTGCTCATTTCGGCAGATATTACGGTTAAGTTTAGTCCACAAAATATAAGCGTCTGCCGCGACGAAAGTTAAGATTAGGCACCAAAATGACTTGTTAAGATTAGGAAAAAAATCGTGGCATTTCCTGGGTTAAAGTTTAGGCATATAGTTTTCCCCGGGAAGCAAACTCCACTCTCTGGCTTGAAAATCCTGTGTTTTAACGCCCGCCTATCCACCCTGACCACCTCCCTGCGAGGCCAGCAACGTTTTTATACAACGTGCGTCAATGTAGTAAATAAAGCAAAAAAAACGTGGAATGCTTACGAATTACAGTGCTTAACTTTTTGTAGCTTTTTGAACGAATGATTCATGAAAACAGGCTGTGAAAAGCTAACCTGACCTGTATTGCATCATGGATAGCTGGGAGCTGAATAGCGTTGCAGGCTTAACTTAATATGCAGGACCAGCTGAGGGAGTATGAAGAGTTGGAATAGTAGGAAAGGGATAACAGGTGCAATATATAGTTAAGCAATGAAAGGTGTTGAGATTAGAGTTTTAGTGTAAGGACTTAAGTGAATTTAAAAGGAGCTGATGTGTCATTGAAGTGTTTCAGTTTTTGTGAAAACAATGTGTACATTTTTCCACTATTTCATGAAAGAAATGATGTATGAAGAGTTAAAATTGAACGAAGGAAGTTGAAGAGAATTGTTTTTGGCATTTTTGGGCCTTTATTATAGACAAGACAGCTTAGAGAGAGAGGGGGTATGACATGCAGGAAAGGGCCACAGGTAGGAACTGCGTCGTGGACTGAGCCTCTGTAAATAGGAATGTACTCTACCAGGTGAGCTATCCAGGCGCCCGAAAAGACTTTAAGAACTGCACTAAAAAGTAAGAAAATATTTCAGAAAATATAAAAGATAATGTACATTTACTTGCCTAGCAATCCCACTAATGATAAACAGCAGCTAGTTATTTTTCATTTACTCTCTGTTAGACAGCACTAGCATAACATAATATTTGAACTTTTGGGGAATTATTATTATTTACATTGAAGAGTGAGATTAGTATTGATCTCATGGCTGTGCCTGGTAAGCCATGAGCAGCAGCTCTGCATAGCATCCCAGAGTGTCACAGTGTAGTGAGGTTGCCAAATGTGGTATGTGCATGTACAGACATTAAATCAAACCTGTGCTCAGTGAACCTACTTTGCAACTTGCGTTGTAGCCAGACGCTGCAGAAAGTGCAGTGTGGATGGATACAAAATAGCTCAGATGGACCGTTTTTTTACAATTCTGTTTGTGTGCAGATTAAACACACATCAAGCATGTTGATTTGTTAGCTTTAGAGGTGTTGGTCGGCAAATTCTTTTAATGCTTAATAGATGTTTTTGTTGTTTCTGTGAGTAAGACAGTGACCTCACGGCTGTGATGAAAAAGCAGTGTTTGCTTGTTTTTCAATGATACGTTTTCTAATCAATCTTCTATATTTCTCTCTGCGACTCCCTTTGCTCCGTCATTACTACGCCTAGAATTCTCGGTCACTTTCTTCTCTCTTCCCCTGTCGACTCCATCTCCACCTCTTTTTCTCTCACACCTCTCTTCTTTTATCCTTCTCCAGTCGTTTTTTCCTCCTCAGGTCTTCATTAAAACTTGATGGAGATGAGTGAAGCCAATGATCTTCAGGGCCCGGGAACAACCCTGCCTGAAATCAATAGGCTTCTTTGAGAAAAAAACAACAACGGGGAGAAGGTCTGGTTTATAAAATATTAAACAGCAGGTCTCTGGGGATATGAGGAAGAGTTGTGGTGATGCAGTGTCTGACCCAATTAGCATCTCCTGTTCACCTGCCAGGCTCCAGCCGTGGCTCCACTCTGACTTTTACTCATCACGACAAGCCACTTCTGGGACAGTCACACTCTTCTGGAGTGTTATCCTCGCTGCCTTGTACACTAATCTTGACATGATGCATCTGTGCCTGTCACACCCTTGAAGAGGGCCATCTTAGCTCTGTGAAAAATCGGTCACTACCAGCTGCAAAATGATCTTACTCTCCCGACTTCCGGAGAGCTGCCTGTCAACAAGTCAGGATGAGGCTCCTCTGGGATGAGCTAACTCTTTAGCAACATTGTCTCAGCTTATTGTGTTACTAGTCATGAGGTTCTTCTGGGACTGTGTTACTCTTTAGCTACACCTAAAACACTTGGGTTTTGTTTTATTGTTTTACATTTGACAGAGGAATCAACCTTTTCATTATCGAAAAACACGTTTTGATTCTTGAAACATTTAGCAAATTGTCTTGTAAATGGATGACAGACTGGCTGTATTTGTGAAATGTGCTTTGTTCAGTCTTACTCTGTCCTGTTCAGGGGTGTAGCACAACATTCTGGGCCCTGTAAAAAGGCATTCTCTATGGGCAAGGGCGTAACTTTGGGTTCAACATTGGGTGGGGGGGGGGGGGAATCTCCACTTTTGAGCAAACTTGAAATTTTGAGCATATCAAACACTTCATTTCCTGCAGTCTGGTGAATTTTTCTGCAACAATTTGTGCCTTTTCTGCATCAAGTTATGGTGCAAATGTCTTTATTTATGTAAATTAATTTTTTATTAGATATTTGAGGGGGTTACACTGGCCAATTTTGATTGGGTGTTTAAACTTGGAATCCACAGTTCATATGAAGCCTGCAGCAGTTACTTAACTGTCTGGCCTCATTGTGTGGGATGAACCACAGCTAATATCAATATAAAAAGAGACAAACATAACAGAAGCTGCTCATCATATTTGTTCAATGCAGCAGTGGACTTTAGGGCAGATTGCTAAGGTTAACTTCAGCTGTCGCTTAGCTGAGTTTAGTTTAGCTGAGGTTGCGTATTTCTAAACACCTGTGCGGGGATAGTATAGTTGTCACATTAATGTATATTCTTCAACAACTTGAATGAATGAATGAATGCAGATAAACATCATTTGATAAACACAGGTCTTATTTCATGAACTTCTTCATCATCACCGTTCTTTTTCCTGTTTAGTGTTTAACTTTTGCATGGGTGTGTGAGCATTTATCATTTGTGAAGTCAATGACAGTGAAGCCAATGCGGTGCCTTAACACTAGAACCACCATAGGCAACACTATTTTTATTTTTAATGATTCCGTTATGCAATGTTTTCCTCCTGCCATGACTTTTCCTAAATACCTATTCTGCACATGCCTATATTGCCATAATAATAGTATTACGTTTAGAAAACCAAACAGCATTTTTTAAATTGTTTTTCACAAAACACCTCCCTTTATTCTCCAGGAGAAGCACTGATTAAAGTGGGAACTCTCTCTCCCCTTTCACCGCACCAGAATTGACGCATGTTCAATAGAAACTCATTTGCACACCAATATTTATTCACATGCACTTATAATCACTTATAAATACACTAAGGTAGTATGTAGGCCCATAGTATACATCCTGAAATATGTATACAATATCAAGCTAATCAAGCTGTTTTTGTGTTAATAATGGATTTGTTTCTGAATTTATATCACAGTTTACATCAGCTCTACAGTATTACACTGGGAGTGAGATCCACTCTGTATCACCCCTTTATGTACTGTATATGCAGAGATAACTATCCAAACACTGTTATAGGCAGGTAGTCATTGGTGTGAATTGCCCGTCATGAGACAGGAGCTTCGGGATGAATGAGTAACGAGATGAATTCCGATAGAAGAAAGACAGCAGTGAGCCACAGATGGCAAAAGAAAGAAGCTGCCAAAACCTTTCACTGCACCTCCTTTTGTCTCCACCTTCTCCATCGTTCAAAGTAAAAATACACACTATGGACGATACCTATGTATCATTCTTAAAACAAATACATTGCAGATCATTTTTTGAATATCTGAATTTCTGTTTCAG
This sequence comes from Sander lucioperca, assembly GCF_008315115.2. Taxonomy (NCBI): domain Eukaryota; kingdom Metazoa; phylum Chordata; class Actinopteri; order Perciformes; family Percidae; genus Sander; species Sander lucioperca. The sequence continues at coordinate 27,324,292 of NC_050179.1, read as the reverse complement.
CCAGTCAAGTGACAGTTAATTTCTTTTTCTTTTCTTTTTTTTAGACACGTCAGACAGTCTGATGATTCATTTATTGATGACCTGGTGCTTCTCCATCTGAAGCATCTTCTCTTGGTTCCCACATTAGCAGAGATTGGGACATAATCATTGCTGACACACATGATCAAAATCAGGATGGAAAGGAAATGTTGTAGCCTGATAATCAGACTGAATTGCCATTTCGTTTCACTGCATCATTCAGTCTGACTTCCTGCTCGTTAACCGATTTCTGTTTAGGACGGTTGATATTTTGACAATCAATTAGTAACAAGTGATGTATCGGTCCTTCAGATATCAGTTACAGTCAACATGGAAGCTGCGGGAGCTATTTACTACAACATTTTTTATGTGGATTGAAGAAATGTTGCCATATTCTTGGCAATTTTCTGTCCAACCCTATCTGTTAGATATCATGCTAATTTGCAATAGCAAAAATATGTTTCGAAGGGAAATGTAATGCCGCCCGGATGTTTTTTTTAATCAACATGATGAGTAAACATTATTCATTTATGTATCTGGCAAGGTCGAAATGTTGTTACTAAACATATCAGTCAAATGTGCACTGACAGTCAATAGGTGATTTGAGGGGGGATGAGCGGGGATGCTATCTCACTTGTTAGCAAAATGACCAAAATGCATGCCCCTTGTTAACCTGCCATCCCCTAGTAGCAGAGATAGTGCAGGAGCAGAGGGGTTGTTAAGTTGAATATGTTAGTCTAGTCTGCCTGACTCATTGATCATTTATCTGACTGAGATTTGTGCAAGTTAGAATCTATGGGCCCGACCATGGCCCTGATATATCAGTAGTCTAACTGTGCTGTGTATTGATAAATCCATGGTGCTGTTTCCGGTGCTGAAGTGACAAATTTGTTATTGGAACTTTTTTCTCTGAGTCCCTACCTTCTGTCAGTTTTGCCTTGAAACTATAATATTCTCTTTAAACTATGTAGCTATGTTCATGGGGTGGTTCGCTAGTTAGGGCGGAACGTTCCCTAACTAACAATTTGCCTACTGCTGACAGTAATATCCATTCTTGCAATTCAATGTCCTCTCGTGGCAAATACAGCATTATTAAACTTTCCATGGTTACATTTAGGGTCTCGCAGCTTGAAACAGGATTGCATTTAGGATTTTAATCCTAGTTGTTGTGACTGGGGTTAGCAGGACACAGTAGTGTAGTAGTTGGAGGCGTACAGCCTCTTCATCTCACAGCTCACTGTGGCCGCTGCATCATTACTTCCTTTAAAAAATTTCAGTAACACTTTCACATTATAAAAATACTTATAATGTGTTATAATCTGCTTATAGCACTGTGTAATTATAGTTATAAGCACTTATAAATGTTCATAATGTTTTAATAACAATAATCATAACACATTGGTTATGACAGACAATAAACTGAGTACTGGTAAGGTACTCCAATTTGACACAGTCATGTATAGCTACAGATAAAGTAGAAAAATGCTTTTAGATATTATCTATAAATTGAGTTAACTGAGTTTTTTGGAAAACATTACATTAGTGAAATGTTCATCAGTTGTTCATCAATAAAAAGTCGTGTCAAATTGGAGAACGCAATTTCTGTAATGACCTGTTAAACATACAATATGTACTTTTCTGGCATTAGGAGTCTCCATATAGGCCTCTCAATTGAAACACAGACTTTTTGATTACGTCGGCAGTTTCAGGGCAGACAGGAGACCTTCAGTTGCTTTACCTGAAGTTAGAGTAACTAGAGGGGTTAAAGGTTATACGCCATTGACAAGGGACCAAACAATGCGCTCCATGTCAATGATAAAAAATAGATTAGAAGAATATAGAAAAATTATTTTTAGACATGTTAATGCAAAAATATTACATATATCTTTAAACAAAAAAAAAACATTTTATGTTTTTTTCTGTTGTTCTTGCATAAAGATTTAATATTTTTTCACATAACCTAAACCAAACAATGACCACGTATAGTGACTTATAACCAGCTTGTAATTTCATTACTTTACTTAAGGTACCCAGACAACTCGTTAGAATAATCAAATCATAATGCATTATAACAGTGATTACTGTATAAGTATTACAACTATGATAATTATAATACACGTTTATCCATGCAAATAATAATGTCAGTGAGTGAGTAAGTTTTGTGAATCTTATAAGTCATTATAAAATGCATCAATCATATTGTATTGTGAGGTATTGCGAAATATTGTATTGTGTTTACCAAAATCATGATCTTTCCCTAACCTTAACCAAAGTGCTTTTGTTTTCCAAACCATAATCACACAAGGGTCATGATGTGAGCCCGGGTATCCTGCATCAAGTTATCCATCATGATGTGATTTGGGAAAACAAATTAGTATTACCAAAACATAATTTCTAGAAGACAGGGTTCTTCCTGGCTCTGGCACAGGAAGGTGAAACTCTGATTGGTTGTTTTTCCAACCAGGAAACAGCCATCAATAAGCACGACAATAGAACTATTTGATTCATTGTGTAATGTGAAGATTTGGGTGGTGATTGAAATGTGTGGAACCAGGCTAAATACGCCAAGAAAGGGTGAAGAAGCTTTGAGTTGAATGAAGGAAGACAGATTGAAAATTCAAAGCCTGTGCTCTTCTGTTTTCATGACACTTAACTGCTCCTCAAAGTCCTCTCAGGCCTCTGATTCACATTCATTTGCTGCTGCTTAAAAGATGAGAAAGGATCAGCCTGATCAAACAGTGGTGTCCACATCCCAGAAACGATCTAGGTCTCTGCAGTGTGTACATTAAAGCTTAGTTTCCTGTCATTTCAATCCTCTATAAATAGTGGTACAATGCCAAAACGATTGAATGATTACTAATAATTATTTCAAAATACATCAACCAAATGCACATCTGTCTGGATGTAATATCTCATCCTCAAGTCTGACTCAACAAACAGCTTTGGGCTTTGGTGAGGTGCTGTAAATAACTATGTACAAAGTAAATTACTTGTGAGACTAGGTTCTCAGGGGTGTGTGTGTTTGTGCATGCATGAAGTGCATGAAGTGTGCACTTTAGTGCCTGACATTGAAATCCTTCAAGAAGCTTCGATGGGAGTTTCTCCACATTTTTATGAAGATGTGAGCAAGAAATGGTTTCCTGAATGGGTCCCCAATTGTACTCATCATTCAGTTTCACCTGATGTGCCTGGGACATATTTCTTCTCTGTAACATGACTGAACGTAGACTGTATTTGGATACATTATGACTGAGATGACTTAAATTGACAAATGAGCTGTCATGTTGTGGACACCTCAAATCAGAAATGATAATACCAAACATGAAGTAAAAAAAAAAGCACTTTAAAGCGTGTATGCAACCTGGATGAATGGATTTCCAATAAATAATCTGATTCCCTTTTCTCCAGCCAAAGCACAGATTGTCCTGCTGTTCCTAACCTAATCTTTGCATGTACTTGGAACTGATTGTAAGTACCTCAACTTGCTTGTTCCCCGCAGCAAGTGTCTTGACAATCCATGCTGACAACTGAAAAGATGCTGCCTGAGCAGCTAGAAACCTGACAAATGTGTTGTTATTGCTCCTGGATAGATTCTTTTCTAAAAGATGATTTGGGTTACTGTAGTTAGTGCATGTAAGTGTACAGGAACTGCATTTACTGCATTTTAATGTTGAAGCTTTAATAAATAGTTCTATATTAACAATGGATCCAATGACTATGTGTAATGTGAAAGGGTCACTCGTAGTGACAAACTCACAATTAGTACCTGACTCTGCGATTCCCCCTAGCTCTACAGAGTGTTTTCGCTTCTTTCATCTCATTGTTTAGATTTTCCAGACTGCAACTTTACTGTTTTGTTTGACACTCACAGCTCTCATCTGTGTTGTTTTTGGTTTTCTTTTTTTACTATCTGCCCAGCTCCAAACCACAGAAAGACAATGTTAACGACCAGCTGATAAACATAGTAGAGCTTTTATAAGAAACAGATAATTTCCTTAGGAGTTGGTGGAGACCAAAACAGAGCTAAAAGGAGAGTGACTATTGGACTTGCACTGGACAGAAACATAACTTTAAACGCATGCTAATGTTGCTCTATGTTTGCTGGATGTATGGCTATATTTCAACATTCCCCATCAGAACGTTTTGAGATGATAATATGTCAGTGTTGTATTCACAGCTTGTTCCACTGCTGCCAAGTGGCCAAAATAATCAATTAATGCTGCTTTAATGTGGCCAAAAGAGTCATTGGTGTGTCTGGAGACACACATCACAATCGTAGAGTTATTAATGATTATTGTTATGATCATGGCATCAACTGATCAAGTTGAGAAGTAAGAATAATCGTTAAACCAACTTTGTTACGGACCTAAGTCTGTGACGTAGTTACGGCCGTAACTCATTTTTAGCCAATCCCTGATCTTTTCCTTACCCTACCCAATCATTTTGCTTGAACTAGTTCAGTTTCAAAAAGTGAACCACTTGTTTAAAATATTAAATAAATATTACGTTAAAAATAGAATGGTCAAGTGATTAAAACTGCCACCTTGGTCACTTGTTACGGTTAGGTGTTGAAAACTGCTCACCGTGCAGCCGTTTCACAACATTAATTCAATTAAATTCAATTCAATTCAATTTATAGTATCAAATCATAACAAGAGTTATCTCGAGACACTTTACAGATTCTAGAGTAGGTCTAGACCACACTCTATAATTTACAAAGCCCCAACAATTCTAGTAATTCCCCCAAGAGCAAGCATTTAGTGCGACAGTGGCGAACTAATTAACGAATTAACAGAACAGAACAGTCATATATGTGGTTTTGGGAGTCATTGGCAATCGACCTTGTGTGTTGTTTAGGAGTGAGGCTGTGTTGGTGATTCAGAGGTCCGGAAACTGTTCTGACAGGGCATCGGGGGGTTCTGAACATTGTGACCGTAATCATGAGTTCAGACTAAAATATAAGTGTATTTTTGTGGAAATAGTCCTTTTGTGTGAGTTGTCAAGTAATCAAACTAAAGTCAGTAAACTAAAGGTATGTTAAGTTGCTTGGGTCTTAGGTGCACTCAAACATGATTGTGTGTGTTGTTGATCTGAATAAAATCTGATCACTGAGGATAAACATACATTTCTCCTCTGTTGTATTTCCATTTCCTGGTCAACGAGCCTTGACATGTCTTATCTTTGATGTGAGCAATCAATCAGCAGCAGACTTTAAACACTGAAGGAGTGAGAGGGGAAAGGACTGAAGATTGGCCCACAGCGGTCTGTAGCTCTGTGTGTATGATGGATAATACTCTCAGTCCATCATTGAAACAAAAAGCTGCATAGACAGCAGTATTATCAAAGAGTAACAGAAATACATTGTGAACTGTTGCATTGTTATTTCTGCTCAGATTTATTTTCCCAGTTCATATTACACAGTGAGTTCAACTTTTAATTCATCTTTTCTCTGTGTGTGTGTGCGTGCGTGTGTGTGTGTGTGTGTGCGTGTGTGTGTGTGTGTGTGTGTGTGTGTGTGTGTGTGTGTGTGTGTGTGTGTGTGTGTGTGTGTGTGGTTTTTGTGTGTGTTCTCCAGTGCAGAGCCCGTGCCCTGTTGCTGCATCGTCAGCCAGAAGGTGTCACTCCATCTATAAGGGTTTCGCTCAGTGTCTGATGGCTCTGGGCGACAGTCTCACGGACAGCGCCCGCAAGAATGAAGACACACATGAGATACACTCCATCTGCAGGTCGGTGTAAACACACATATACAGTGCCACACACAGACACGCACACTCGCACACACGCATACACACACACACACACACACACACACACACACACACACACACACACACACACACACACAAAGCAAACACTTCCTATAAAAATCCCATAGCACTGAGCCCTGATAGCATAGTATTTAAATATGCATTTCTAAACCCCACAGGGCAGTTAGCTCAGCATCAGTGAGAATCCAGTTACTTTAGGAGAGATAGTTTAGAAAACAAAGACAGCATCTCTCTGGGGAAGGTGCTACACATTTTTGAGCTGGAACTGAGTATGCAAGGCTTTTGGAAAGAATAGTTTAGACAAGCATTTTACAATTCCACAAAGTCAGTATGCCATCTGATATCAATAGGGCACGGCATCCGTACAATACACAGATCAAAGTCTTCGCTCTCTAATCCCTCACTGGACATACTCATGACTCATTAACATGCAGGTATAAGAATCATATTTCCTAAATAGCTGTGTTTGAACATAAATGATGAATGATGACAATTTTACCATAGACACGAATTGAAACATTGCATGCACGTTGCATGGCTATTGTAACAGAGAATTGAGGGCTTTAGAATGTGCTAGTAGTGTATATAACCTGTGTGCAATTTAAAGATGTTACATTTACACATGCTTTAAAATAGACTCTTTAGTGTTACTGCCTACATGAATGAGAATACTGCTGAGAACATTAGCTGCCTGTACGGTACATTTGACTGGCAGCAGAGGAATATGCAGGCTTTCTTTAAAGAGGTACTCCAGCAATTTAGCATGGACAATCCATAAAGTAGGGAGATATTCAAATTCAGTTTAGTTTTAATTAGTTTTTAAAGCGGGTTTGCTAGTTTAGTTTATTTTTTTTGAAAATACTTAGTTTTTGTTTAGTTTTTATTAGTTTTTTTGTAATATGGGTTATTTGTCGGGGGATTCAAAAAGGTCAGAAAAAGTATTGTGTAATAATAACTCAACAAAAACATCATACAATTGTATTCAACAATAACACCAGTACATAAAATGTAGCCTACATATGGTCATAAATATGTAAAAAGTCTACACAAGTGCAGAATGTGTAAGTGACGTGTTCCAGGAAAAAACCTAAATAGCCAATAGACTAAAGAAGACATACATGAACAGGTGTTTTGAACTTTGGTTCGAGTAAAGTGGCGAACTTTTTGAAGTCAATCGACTCACACAATTGTGTCGACATCCCAGTATCAATTCACATATTAACCCACGCTTCCTTCCACTTTTGGTGTTCCTGCGTATTTACTAACCAGCAGCTTTCGGGTTGCCGGTGAAAGCCCTCCTATAGTGTTCTCTGTCCTACGGTTGTCTCTGTCATGCTGCCTGGCCCTATATCCATACATCCATGCCCTGTACCGGGGTTAGCTTCTGTTTCGGGGAAAGGGGACTTTGCGTTCTCCTTTACCTTGTTAAGGTAAGCTAGGTTAGCCTCCTAGCTTGTGTGTGCTTCTCAAATGTACTTTCAAATTCGTGGGATTTTTCCCTGTAATAAATTGTCCACATATTTTACCACCTTCCACTGCAAGGCACTTGCTTTTAGGTGGTGCCACTTTCTTCCAACTTTCGGTACCGCTATGATACCAGGCGAGGGGCATGGACTATGTTGTGTTCAATTTGACGTGAAATGTCGGGATTTCTGGGTTCCCAGTCGGAAACTATACACGTCTACGGGAACTGTCATGGTCAGAAAGATATATTTGTTCTATGAAAAACATTGACAAAGACGAAAACTAAGGACATTTACTCGATAATTTTATTTTATTTTAGTTAGTTTTGCAAAAAGACATTACAGTTTTAGTTTAGTTATCGTTTTTTTGTAATGCCTCCTTTTTATTTTTATTTCAGTTAACGACAATGTTTTCAAGTTATTTCGTTCGTTTTCATTAACAATTATAACCTTGATCTGTACAGATCTCCCCTGGTTCGACACTTATAGCAGTTTCATTTCTAAGTTTACCATCATAGTGTGAAATACAGTTTTACTGCTGCTGTTACGTAAGTGAGGGCAATGCCGATAAAGCTGTCGGAAGTGTTGTTACATTTTTCAAAACTCCACGCAGACAACGTTCGCTGCAATATGATAAAATGGCAAGCCGAAAAGTGGCTGCAGTGTGATTACACTTCTCCGAGAAAACAGTGTTCTCTATGCCCTGGTGACAGACTGACAGGCTGGGGGATGTAGGGACGGGTTTGGAAGGGGAGAGCGAGGTAGGGAGGGGTTTTATTTTGTGTGTTGTGTAAAATATTCTAAATATGTGAATAGGATAAATAGGTTTTGGACTTATTTTACTAAATAAACTGAACTGAAATAAAAAAAAAGTATTACAGAGAGAAGGTAGGCTACCGGAAAAGGTAGGCTACCAGAAAAGTTAGCCTACCGCTTAGTATCTGTACAAATGATGACCAGGAAAACGTACTTGTACTCCACTTGAATGTACCTGCTTAAAAGTTATAAGTGCGTTGATTAATGTTATGTCATTGCCAATCGTTCCGTACCTCTGACCTTGAAAAAAATCAGATGCGTAATACGTTTGAGAACCCCTGGGATGGCACTAAGTAAAGGATAGGGAATTCTACACAGTGTACTGCTTACTCTGAAAAGAGATGTGTTCTGTTCTGAGATCTTTGTCATCAACAGCGTGGTGTTGAAGATTCTGGTGCACCAAACTGACATCAAGGCTGATGATATTTCTTTCATTTCTTCCTCCATTGTTGCTAACAAAATTTTCTTTTGCCAATGAGAATCACATCACAGGATTGTTATAAAGTCCCTGATAAAACAAATAAATGATTTTACTTACTGGGATTAAATGAGAGAAGAGGTGTTTAAAAGTCTCTGTGTGTTCAGCTCTCAGTACTTTTGTAGCTTCTAACTGAATGTCTGTGGTTTGAAGTTCAGTTTTATTTTACATTTTATGTTTGCTTTTAGGAGTCGTGTTAAGTTACTGCTGATAATAATTTATAATAATTTATACTGTTTATTGATCCCCAGTGGGGAAATTACAATTTACACTCTGTTTGTTAGAAATCACTACACACAGGCCTGAAATACACACACATGCTCAGGACCTATTCATGCACAAATGGAGAGATGTCAGAGTAAGTGGGCTGCCAGTGCTGGACCAGCGCCCTGAGCGGTTGGGGGGGGTACGGTGCCTTGCTCAAGAGCACCTGGCAGTGCCCAGGAGTTAAACTGGCATCTCTCCAGCTACCAATCCACACTCTGTACTTTGGTCCATACTGGGACTTGAACCAGCAACCCTCCGGTTCCCAACCCAAGTGATTAAAGTGATTAATCGTGGCACAGACACAGCCATAGAGGTGGTCTGGTCGGACTAATGAGGCTTCATCAGGGGTCTTTAATGTTACATGCTGCCATAGCATAGTTTGACTGACAACCAGTCATCCAATCATGACAATCACATACCGGGGAGCTTTTTGAGTTGTCCAATCATGACTCACAGTTTGCGCTGCTAGCTGCATAGCATTCTTGATAGTTAGACAGAAACGTGACAACAGGGCAAGAGGGTAAGCCTCTCCCCGGAACGCGTAGCTCCTATGGAACCATTTTGATGCTACAAAGCCATCACCTCCTGTTAGGATTCCATTGACTGCCATTCATTTTAACGCCACTTTGACAGCGAATAACTTTACATCTGAAACGTTTAAAGACTCTATTTGTCCATTGTTTATTTCTAAAGAAACACGACAATGTATAAAAGGCTCCATTACCTTGTATCTCACGTTATGGCTCCGTGGACGTTTTTGTAAAAATAGGCTAACGATTGTGTCATGACCACGCGACTTACTGTCGCACAGTAGAGGAATTACCATATAGTACAGGAGAAGCTCGCAGGCAGTTTTGACTTACATTCGCTGTTTAAGTTTAATTACTAATGTTAACTAGCATTTTAGTTAGCAATAATTAGCCTGTGCCTATGTTATTTCCTTACATATTGAGATTGAGATTTCTCTTGGCACAGCTACCAGAAGACTTACAACTTTCAAACAGCTTGCTAACGTCACATCTACGTCTTCGAGCTCAGTTGGAGGCTGCGCAGTAACGCTCAGCCATCACCGGAAAAGTGCCGTCCAGAGCAACGGGATCTGTTGGCCTAGTTTATATACTGTCTATGCAACAGGGCTGTAGTCAAGTCCACCTTTGTCGAGTCCAAGACCAGGATTAGTCGAGACAGAGTCAAGACCAAGTCCAAAGAGGTTCGAGCCAAAGTCAAGACCGAGTCCAAATTAGTCAAAACCGAGAGAGAAAAAAAAAGAATCCTCTTCAAGACCACTTACTTACCTGTTCATAATTTATGTGATGTGAGAGAAAGTATGTCTTCTATTTTAAGATGATCATTTTGCTTTATTTGTAATAATCAAAAAGCAAGTGCAGTGTAAAGGTCTGTCCACACCAAGAACGATAACTCTAACCATAACTGTAACTATAATGATGTGAGCATCCACACTGCTGAACGATAACGTTCTGCAAACAGCGACGTCAAGCGCGCACTACACTCTCCAGCTGATAATACATACAGCAGATGTTGCAACATACAATTACCGGAATGTCTGTAGTAATATCCTACATATTTGTGAATTCAGGTACATTTTATGAACCAAAAAAGTCTCCCGGGCGGTGTCAGATCTGTGCAGAGGAGCGCCGGAACAAAAACACCGACAGTATGATAATCACATCTAAAACACAAGATTCACTCTCAGTGGTTTCTGTGACATGAGAAGACATGAGAAATACTTTTTAAAGTACTGATGTTTAAAAATACAAAAATACACATCTTTAGAGTAGAAATTTGTCTTCGACTCACCAAACACAAAAACATAAAAAACAATACATGAAACACCAAATCGCTGCATCGAGGAGTAAACCTCTATATATGGGCGCATGCTCTACCAGGTGAGCTACCCAGGCGCCCGGTATTTAGAAATTAAACAAAAGCTGCTGCTGGCAGTAGCTTTATATTTAACACACAGACATGAGAGCTATCAGTCCTGCCATCTAACGCGAATAAACATATTTCCACAAAATGTCAAACTTTGGTAATTACAATTTTGACCAAATTATTTAGGTTATCCAAGTCAAAATAAACACTAAGGATACACTGATTTCTCAGAGAATTTTTGTTTGATTTGAACTTTGAACATTTACTCCTGAGCAGCGTTGCCTCTTCTCTTCTGGCAGCCTATATATTCACTCTTCAGCTCTCTTTTTAGCCTCTCATTGTTTGGGCTGGAGGCCTGATGACGCTGATTAAAGATGCAGAACATCTCTCACTTCCCTTCTGTCTTTCCCCCCGTTTTCTTTCTCTCACCACTCTATTTCTCTATATCCTGTATCCATCCATCATCCCTCCCTATCCCTCCGTCATCTCCGCTCACCACTCTATTTATACATACCTCTGTCATCCATCTTCCAGAGAAGTCGTATCCTCTCGACCAGGGAAGGGAGCCATTAATGTGTGAAGGGTCCTTAGAATATGATCGCTTATCTAAGAGCAATGTTTCTGTTGAGTGAAATTTGTACGGTGCCAAAATTATATTGAACTCCTGAAGTACACAGAATCATCACAGCAGACTGTAAACAGATACTGGGAACAGTAGAGCTCAACCAAAGGGGTCAAATAGTTGTAATAAATATAGTTGCTGTACTGCAGAGCTGACAGGTTAAGTAGTTATTTTATGCGATATAACAGGAATTGTGACCAGCGCTCTTTTCTTACTGCATTATGAATGAAGCTTTTGGAAACGATGGCATACATGCTCTATATTTCACCAGTCGCTTACTGACATTGGATAGTTCAAAGGGAAGTGTTGTCGCTCAGCTCACCGTGTGTGACTCTGTGAAACTGACTCCAGGAAATTCAGGAAATCCAGGGAGGATTTTCCTTTTGTTTAAGACAGCAGCTCCCAATCTTTTTTGCACCACAGACCGGTTTCATGTAAGACATATTTTCATGGACCGGTCTTCAAGCTGTGGACCCGACAAAATAAAATGATATGACCAGCATGAAAACAAATATCTAATAATATATATAATATGAAAACAAATGCATGAAAAACACAATTTAGCTTAAAGGAACACGCTGACTTATTGGGACTTTAGCTTATTCACCGTAACCCCCAGAGTTAGATAAGTCCATACATACCCTTCTCATCTCCGTTCACGTTGTAGCTCTTTCCGACGGCTCCACCGGTAGCTTAGCCTAGCTCAGATCCTGAAGGTAATTGGTTCCAACTAGCCTACTGCTCCGAATAAGTGACAAAATAACGCCAACATGTTCCTATTTACATGTGGTGATTTGTATAGTCACAGTGTGTACAAATAACAAGGTCACTTGAGACACAGACATCTTCTAACTGTATATAAACTGGGAACTATATTCTCAGAAAGGCGAAGCACTGCTACTTCTGCTACTTGGGCGGAGTGATATGCTTGCACCTGAGAAGCACCGGACAGAGAGTAGAAATGCTTTGCTTTTCTGAGACTATAGTTCCCAGTTTATATACGGTTAGAAGATAGCTGTGTCTCATGTGACCTTGTTATTTGTACACGCTGTGACTATACAAATCACAACATGTAAATAGGAACATGTTGGCGTTATTTTGTCACTTATTCTGAGCAGTAGGCTAGTTGGAACCAATTACCTTCAGGATCCGTGCTAGGCTAAGCTACCGGTGGAGCCGTCGGAAAGAGCTACAACGCGTACGGAGATGAGAAGGGTATGTATGGACTTATCTAACTCTGGGGGTTACGGTGAATAAGTTAAAGTTCCAATAAGTCGGCGTGTTCCTTTAATGATGTATTAGTGGGAGCCCTGTGTTTGTTTCTGTGCAACCAAACGGTCCCATCTGGGGGTAACGGGAGATAGTGACACACCGAAGTGTGTTCCTTATGTCCAGTTTATTCCGTGATTTTGTTTTGATTGCTGTCACGGCAGAAAATCGGGGTGCTTGGTCTCTCCATGTGAAATTTTGACGGCTTCATTGCCTCATTTGCTAGCTTGTCGACACATATTATGAAGAGCGGGCTTGGCACATGAGAATCATCTGTTGCGGTAAATCCATATTTTAAGTAGGACTCCTGGTATTGACTGTTAAATTTCTTTTTCTTTGAAGTTGTAGGCTCCTCTTCTGTCTCCTCCTCCATGGGCCTTTTCCCCTGAGCAAAAAAAATTGTTTACAAATTTTTTAGCAAGTTTGTGGGCGTCATTGAGCGGTAAATATCACGTGACATGTGTCAAGAGGAAGAGAAGTGCGAGAGACGGGAGAGAATCCGGTCATTTTTCAAAATAAAACATCTTTCAGACTCTTATAATCAATTAAACAGAAATAATGTTATTTTTGTTTTTTCTGTGCGGCCCGGTACCAAATGACCCACGGACCCCGGTGGTTGGGGAACACTGGTTTAAGAAACATTTTCATTGAGATCTACAAGCGTGCCATTATAGTCCTTAAAGAAAACCCAATGAAGTTGTCCTAAATATATCCTTCTGCGTGCCTCTCCTTGCAGTCTCAGTCATCTCATTGATATCTTGGTTTAAGCTTTACTCCACTTTCAGGACTCCCGGCGCTCTGAGTGCAGATCGAAGGCGGCAGTGGAATCTGGGTCTGTCGGCGGGGGGCTGCGCTGCCGTCTGATGTAGAGGCACCATGTTAGCATGCAGAAATTAGCATTTAGCTCAAAACACCACTGCACCTAATGGTTAGGTTATGCTTGAAAAGAGCTAGTTCCTACGATGTGTTGTCCGACCTCGTCAGAATGCAAAGATTATTACAGCTGTTTCAAACGTCCAGGTGTGGGGGAGGGGTTTTACAAAGCTGTTCGACCAATCTGACAAGCACTTTTTCTCTGCATCATTTCATCCATATGACAATGATGTGTGCATGTGTGTATCGTGTGAATTAATGCAAAAGGATTCTTGTTTTCAAAAGTTTGGGCTCAACCGTGATTAAAATGAGGGTAACGGAATGGTTCGAGAGATTTCTCTTACAAGTGGAATAACAACTTGTGTAAGTAGTGTGTGTGTGTGTGTGTGTGTGTGTGTGTGTGTGTGTGCGTGTGTGTGTGTGTGTGTGTGTGCGTGTGTGTGTGTGTGTGTGTGTGTGTGTGTGTGTGTGTGTGTCACCATGGCCCTGCAGCCCACCAGTGTTACCACTTCACTGTTGTTAAATCTCTTCTATTCCTTGAGGTACCAATTAAACTACTAATCCTGCAACCCAGCCACCTTTGTGTGAGTGTTGCCTAATGCAGGGACATAAGAGCTCTCCCTCACTCTCTCTCTCTCTCTCTCTCTCTCACACACACACACACACACACACACACACACACACACACACACACACACACACACACACACACACAATCCACATGTCCACATACATGCTTCTCCCCAATTTACACTCGCCACACTTTTTCTCTCTTACTTTTCACTCATTTTCTCCACCCCTTTATGCTTCCCTCTCTTTTTCCTCCTCCTCTTTGTTTACTCTCTCTTTCCCTCCCTCTCTCGTCTTCTTTCACCCTCCTCCATCCCTCCACTGTTTTTCTTTTTAGTTCCTTCCCTCCCTCCCTCCCTCTATCCAATCAGGAACATGGTTTTAGCGCTTCTATCAGAGCCACCTAATGAGGAGGTAGCATGGCGCTCCCCTCTGAAGATCCACACGCACGTGCACACTCAAACGTGCACACACACATACATGCTACAGTGTAGTCTGTATAGGAGGCTATGATTTGCATCTAGGCCAAGGCTGCTCCATTGTCAGAGCTCCCCCAGGAGTGCAGCGCTGCTTTTATTCCTCATAGTCACAATAGGCTTTATGCAGTTGCAGTCATTCACTGTGGATCAAGAGGAGGTGAGGTGAAAAGGAATTATTTTGGGCTAAAGATACAGAATAATTAGGCATTATAGAATTAAACAGTAACCTTTTGCTGCAGCTTTAAGAAGAACAGGGGAGATTCAGATGAAAAATCTGTATCCCTTTACATCAAGGCAAAGTTATAAAGAGTTTATAGGATATTAGTAGTAATAATAATAGTTTATTAATGTTAAAATCATGTTGAATATTAGCAATAAGCCATTATCATGTATGCTATTATATAACTAAGAAGAAGGCTTGGGTTGCCAGGTTGTGAACTCACATTTTGTGATAGAATAGAAATGTGACTAAAATCAGTTGTTTCCTTGGACTTTATGTCATATACTGAATCAGTAAAACCCCAGAAAATGATGTCTACTGCATCAATAATAGAAAACATGTAACATGTAACTGTAACAACTTTCTGGCCTATCCCTTAGGAAGATGATACAATGCTGCTAACTGGTTTTAATTTAGCTTAGTCCCTGGGTCAGTGTGGTCCTTCTGAATGTGGTGTTGCCAGTAAGGCTGTATAAAATAGATTTTTCTCTGAAATTAAAGCAGAATTTGGGTCAAATCTGTGGATTTGTATCGATGTAGCTAAATCTCTTTTTCCAATACTTATTGGTTAATCTTTACACTCCAAGTTAATATTGATTTAACAGCATTTATACTTGCAGGTATCATACAGGTGGCCTTATTGCGAGAAATCTTCCAACTCCTAAAACTGTGATTCATGGTAGCACGATAACTACCATTGAGGAGACAATCAGAGGTCATATTTATATTTCTTATGTCTTTCTTTCTTTCTTTCTTTCTTTCTTTTCCCTGTGAATGTGTCGGTTTTAGTAACTTGTACAGTAGCAAGCTTCCACATTGTGGGTATATTATAAATGGATTAGTTTTTTTAAAAGATTACATACGTTTTTAAATAATAATATTAACATCATAAAAATAACAATATAACCCAGAACTATATTCCTAAGTGTGTGGAGAGGGCTTTCTAAACACCACAACATCATTTTGGGATGGTAAAATTACAGATAGTATAAATGAATGGCTAACTGAATAAAGAAATACATGAAAGATTTAAGTAGTTAAAAATGATTAATGTTTAGTTTGGTCAGTATTTTGTAATGAGGATGTTTTAGGGAAAGATCTACCTTTCTATTTAAATGAATACTTAGTTAAGGTTAGGGAAGTTTAGTCCCTAGTAGTCTACATCCACAGCGTTCCACTTCCGGGATTGCTCCGGTGCCGCCGGATGTCTTTCATTTTGGCCAGATGTCCCGTTACCTTCCACTTTCTTTGTGTTGTCATTTTAAACTCTGGTGGATTAATGAGGACTATAGTTAACTACTCCTCAGATCTCTGCAGGGTAACTTAAGACAGCTAGCTAGACTATCTGTCCAATCTAAGTTTTCTGTTGCACGACTAAAACAACTTTTGAACGTACACGTTCCACCAAAACAAGTTCCTTCCCGAGGCTATTTTGCAGAGGTGCCGTTGCTTCATGCTCAAGACGATTGTGATTGGTTCAAAGAAATTCCAATAAACCAGAGCACTTTTTTCTACCATCCCGGAATGCTGTGTGGACTAGCCAGACCCTCCTCCGCAGCGCTGTGGAGGAGGGTCTGGCAATGCGAGACTAAGTCCCTAGTAACCACATGGTTAAGAAGGGCCTGTCCATGGCGTATCACGTACTAAAGTATCCTAAACTTTGTCAGGTCAGCTTGAGATTTCACCAAACTCGATACTATGCAGAAGAGATGAGGCGCCCTTCCTCAGTAGGGTCAAACAAAACAGTGTGAATGAGCTGGACTCAATAGAAAATCCAAATTAAACATGCAGTGTCAGTGTTAGTGACACTTTGAGTGTGGATCAATAATAATCAAAGATAGCAAAGATAGTTTGTCATCTGAAAGATGTCGTAGAAAAAAAGATTTATTGTATCACAATACACAAGCTATAAAAAAAACATTAAAATGGACAGTCTGAAGAGAGGTCTCTCCTAAATGAAAGGATGTAGTCAAAGCATAACTGAGAAAACTCTTCATTTAGAGCTTTTACCCAAAGAATTTGTAAAGTATAAACAGTAAAAAATGTGGCATTTGTTTCCTTGGTTGCAGTCGCACAAACAAAAGCTGGAGTCTACCGATCGTTATCAGAAAACTCTCTCTCACAAGGTTTAGTTTTCTTTCACTCAGTCGTCTTCCAAAGCAGCCTTTCTATTGACTTTTATATGTTTATCCTCTACAGATTTAGATAAGGCCATTCATGCTTGCATTGCATCTCATTGCAGCGTCTACTCCTATTCCTTCCTCACTTTAAAGTCACTTTCAGCTCATTTAGGATGCAGCAGTTAGGATTTAAACTGCTGCCAAACAAAGACAGCATAATATTCCCAAGTTGTGCATTTCTCTCTGGTTATCATGTAGATTTAGAAATAATTTTGAGGGGCAAGAAGGATGAATTTCAATTCTTTTCTTTGTTATTTCTACAAAACAAACTGCCACATATAAGAACGTGTGATTATAGCTTTGTAAAATCCTCTGATGTTCACGAATTCTACACAAAGTAGGTTATTTAACATGTATAAAAATAGTCACTTACTGCTGAGATACCGCAGCTGCGAAATAAAGATCAAGTCTTTTGTGGGTGGGAAATAGAAAGTTTTTTCTTCCCCTCAACAAGGTGAAGGAAGCCGTCTTGAAGCACGTCAACATGGTAACCCTGATGAAGGCCACAGCAGCTCATGCGTGATGATTTTAATATAAAAGCTTTGTCAAACTCTTCTTCAGGAATAGCTGAATTCTTTTCATGTCTTTCCTTCTTTTCAATTCATGCAATTCGCCAGAGATGAGAGGTTTGTTTTTTTTATACCTCTAAATACATCAACCTTGGACAGAATAGTCACGACGCTTTCACGAGATTTCTGCAGGATGTGAAAAAATACCCATAACATAACTGATATTTTAGACATGTTTTATATCTACGTTGAGTTATTTCCAGCTCTGATATTAAGGATGACAGTGAAACTTGGGTATATTCGTTAAATGTTCTAAGCTAATTTGACACTTAAATGTCTAAATAAAATGTCTCACTCATGAATGAAGTCTTCACTGTGTTAGGATTAATGATGTACAATAATAGTAATAATAATAATAATAAAAAAAAAAGTTTTACTTTTTTCTCTTATGAACTGGGCTGGGCCATGATTTTGTATTTAGTTTTGTTTAAAAAAAAAAAGACTTATAAGTAGAGGTGTGAACCTTCACCGATCCCCCGATTCGATTCGATTACGATTATCATGTCTTCGATTCGATATCTTGATGCATCGTGATGCATCACGATGCATCACAATGCGTCAAATACATTTTTCTATTAAAGCCATATAGGATATTTAATTCATAGCTTTTCAAGCTTCAAAAACAAAACATTTTGCAGTGCTCTAATACTAAATAAATTGGATGCATAAAACTAGAGCTCTGAGCACATGGCACTTCCTGACTGTGCAAAACATAACAGAATATGTAAACAGAAAGGTTGTTAGGCATACATTAAATTGTAAACAGAAATAATCTATTATGGCCCGGCCGATTATCGATGCAGCATCGTCCATGTCCACGATTCGATGCATCGATTATTTTATTAATTTCAACACCTCTACTTATAAGTAGGCCACAGGTTAAACTATTTAATCATTTCATAGTCTTGCATTTCCAGACCTATCTCCACAGCACTGTGGAGTAAGGTCTGGCCACTCCACACATATATTCGCACAAGATCCGGCTCCTTCCACCAAAAAGAGGTGACGTTCCACATTCCTATCTACAGTATCTAACAATATATCAATCTTAAATGTGTCCTGTCATTCTGCATTTACATATCAAGTGACTCCATGGAGTCCTGACCCCAAAGTTTAGAAACTCTGCTCTAATTGGTTCTTTTCAGACATACTCTCAAGCACAATATACTGTACAAGGTAGTAACTGTGTCACTGGAGTTGAACATACTGTACCTATATAATATCTTAAATTATTTATATATATTGTGCTGCTCTACTGTGTTTCACTCTTCTCTGTTCTCCTTAATTGCACTCTATTGTATTCTTTAATTTCCTGAAACAATTTTGCTAAGAAATATTGCCCTGTCAATAAAATACATGTATCCCGTGACATAGAGCCATGAAGGTTAGTCAACATCCAGATTACCATATTGCTGTGTACATTATTTTTAAGCCAAAAAACAATGGGGGAAAAAGTTCAGCTGGGGTTTGGAGGTTTTCAGATGTCAGCAGCAGCATGTTAGCAGCAGAGCAGACGTATTCTCAGGAGGTTTTTGTTATTGTGAAAGCAGTTGGTTGTCTGTCAGTGTCCTCGCTGTGTTTCCGCTGTCTCTGCACCACCTGTGACTTGAACAGACACACACAAACACACACACACACACACACACACACACACACACACACACACACACACACACACACACACACATCAGGAACACACGCACAAACTCAGACCCATACACACTAAAAACTGCACCGCTGCACATGACGCCATCTCTTACTTTTTCTGGCTTTGTTCTGGCTCTTGTTGTTAGACACACTCTCAAACACACAAACACACACGCACACATAGATACACACTTAGGTACACATACAATGGCCAGATGCTGGCAGCCCCCACCCCCTCCCCTCCATCAGCTGCAACTCCCACAACAGCAGGTAAGCAGCCGTCCTCCTCCAGCTGT
The DNA here is from genome assembly GCF_008315115.2 of Sander lucioperca. NCBI lineage: Eukaryota > Metazoa > Chordata > Actinopteri > Perciformes > Percidae > Sander > Sander lucioperca. The sequence continues at coordinate 27,304,864 of NC_050179.1, read as the reverse complement.
CCGAGCTAGACCACTGGAGTGTTTTAGCCCTGGATACAGACCAAACACACACACACTCCCACACACACACACACACACACACACACACACACACACACAAACACACACACATACACACACACGCAGAGTCATCAAGGGAGTCCCGGCCTGCAGTGGTAAAGGTTGCTGCTAATTTTATAAAGCTGCATGTGAGTGTGTTCATGACTGCCTCCCTCGCTTTGCTGTCACAAAATGCAGTGAATAAGTGGCTGTGAAGAAATGATGTGTGTGTACAGTATGTGACAGCAAAGAGGGAAGATGTGTGCCGGGATCTGTCAGAGGGAGAGAGAAAGTATATGTGTCTGTGCTTGCATATCTGTAGCCTACTTGTACTCTACAAATATCCTCAAAATGAAACTCAGTAGGCCTACAGATAAGAAAACGTGTCACTTCTAACTTGTTTAAAGGATTTTTCGGTTTAGAGTTGTGATTCAGGAGTTCATTTTTTGCTGACACAAAATTACATTTCAAGCGATTCCACTGTCGCAGACAAATTTCCAATATCAGAATGAAATCATGTCTTGCTAGAGTTGGGGGTGCACTCCCGTCGTCTCAATCATTTGGTGTAAGGTTGTCATAAAACTCAGTCCGAATCAGTCTTTTTCCCATCATGACGTTCTGACAAAATCAAACGTGTTTGATATTATAGCAGTAAAAGTCTTGGGATTGAAGTTAAATCATGTGAACATTGTCAACAACCAATGGGTGCACTCCCTCCAGCACCAAACAGGAAGCAGGGTAGAGCAGTGTTGTGTATGGTTGATATGGCGTCGCGCTAAGACTAATGCTAAAGAGGGAAAGTTGCCGATTTTCAACCCTTCTGAAGCAAGTTATCCAACAGGAGTTTAACCGTCATGTAAACGCAGACCTCTAGGTACTGCCGCCATTCATTTCCATGTACGGTTGAACAGAAAATCTTCAAATTTTTCCCTAAAGTTAACCTACTAGCGGTAGCTAGCTAGCTTGGTTATTTAAAAAAAAAACTAATCTAGTTGTAGTCTTGCAAATTGTGACCCAGTCATTGCAAAATCTTATAATCTGTGACTAAAAACTCAGTGACAAAATGACGATTAGATGTGAGATGGTGTCAGACTTTAGCCTTTTCAAAGTCTTTTCAGAGTCTTCTAGTGTAGGGTGACCAGATTTCTCTGAACTAAAACCACATGAAATGCATGAATATTTCCACCCAGTGCTCGTCCGCTTACTTTCCAGCGGACCTGGAGGGACTGGTTAAAACAAGACAGATAAGAAGAGGCATTGCGACAATGTTTACAAATATACATTGTAACGCTGGCTGCACAGATTATGCAGATGCAGACCGCTACGATTGACTGACACACACACACACATTTATTAGTCTTTTTACATGGGTATAGTTAATGATCGGGCTATAATGTATGTATATAATTTAATATATGTAATCTGTTATGGGGAAGACAGAACGGACCCAAACGCTAGGCTCAGCAGAAAAAACAAGTTTTATTGAGGGAGAGGGAAGAGGAAGGAGTGGGGAGGCGGACGCCGGGGACAGGAGTAAGGGCTCTGGGGCCCCTGGGGTAGGGCAATGAGGGAGCCTGCTGGGGTAGGACGGTGAGGGAAGACTAAGGGAGACTGCTGGGCTAGGATGGTGAGGGACTGCTGAGGGAGACTGCTGGGATTGGATGGTGAGGGAGCTAGCAGGGGATAGGATGGTGAGGGAGCTAGCGGGGAATAGAATAGCGAGGGAGCTTGGGATACGCGGGGAAACCGGGACCAAGGGAGCCGAAGAGGAGGCACTGGAGTCCGGGGAAGATGGGAGTCGAGGTGGAGGGTGGCTGGAAGCTGGGGCGAAGGCAGGGCAGAACAGGAGCAGAAGCAGGATGGAGCGGGGAGCCGTGGGAGGGGGACCGAATGGTGAAGCCAGCTGACTGGAGGTACAGGAAGCGAGTGGAGAGAATGGCTGCAGGGAAGAAACAAAAGAGTTAACGACAGACAAGGACAGGTAAGTACAAAGTTTTCTCAGAGAGCTTGTGTTAGCGTGTCACCAGAATGACTGAAGTAACGATGAAGCGAAGATGATGAGTGGATCCAGGGTTCATATACTGGGCTTGATAGTAGATGGCTGGCAGGTGTGTGCGGCGGGAGAGGTGATTGTTGAATGACGAGCAGGTGCGTGTAGTCAGCTGGCAGGCAGGAGGAGGCAGGAGGAGGGGAAAACACAGGGGACACAGATAGAGGCAAAACAAACTAAAAAAAAAAAGAAACAAGAAAACTGACAGTGGAAATAAACTAGGCACTAGGAAATCAGAAAACAAACAACGACTCACAGCCAGCCGACCCCCACCATAACAGTAATCGCTGACAACTGGGACAATTTCATAGTGGTTGGTGTAAACCGGGACATTTTAGCGTCCCGACAGGCTTTTGTCGGGACTCGGGACCGGTCAAATCGGGCTGGAGAGGTGCCAGTTCACCGAACCCCCAACTGCTCGGGGTGTCTGTCTATCGACAGTGTAGTGTGTAATAATAAACAGAGTGAAAACATTGTAATTTCCCTTGCGGAATTAATAAAGTACAAATTATTATTATTTATTAGTATTACATTCTGTTTTCTTTCTGTTGTAATTTTAAACTCCGGTGGATTTATGAGGACTATGGTTAACTGCTCCTCAGATCTCTGCAGGGTAAATCCACACAGCTAGCTAGAGTATCTGTCCAAACTGAGTTTTCTGTTGCACAACTAAAACAACCTTTGAACGTACACATGTTCCACCAAAATAAGTTTTTTCTGAGACTATTTTGCAGAGGCACCGTGGCTCCGCTCGGCGCTTATCACTGCCCAAGACGATCGTGATTGATGTAAAGAAATGCCAGTAAACCAGAGCACGTTTTTTCCGCATCCCTGAAGGCTGTGTGGACTAGCAGACCCTCCTCCGCAGCACTGTATAGGAAGGTCTGGCAATGCGAGACTAGCTTAAACACAAAGCAGTCCTTGGGTACGTCCCAAGTCCTTAAATTTCATCCATGTTACCTTCACTTGCTTCCCTTCCTCGCGTCTAAGACCGAGGAAGCATGGGAGAGGCACGAGGAAATTATGCAAGGAGAGAGGATACAAGGATGTGTTTTAGAGGGATGATACGTCCTTTCCTCTGAAGCGCCGCGTGAATTTGTCAGCTGTATGGGCGGAGTTAGCAACGGCTTTCAGCTGCATGGCTACCGGGTAGGCCACTCTCATGGAATCTCGCTCATAGCTCCTCGGAGACCCCAACCAAGTTCCTCGGGGCAGGAATAAGGTTCAAAGACTTCCGGTTCAAGCGAGGAGATATCTTATAAGAGACTTGGGATGCACCTGTAGTATAGAACAAAAATGACACATGTCTTGTTTGCCTGGATGACATACACAAAGCCCCTCTGTTATGAAAGTGAGAAAGTGGCATACTGTACATATTAATTAAATGGATTGTATGTTTTTTGTGTTAAAGTACTTTACGTGTTTCGTGTCAGGCACATTTCGAACAGAGCTATAGCTTCTGCTTTCTCCACCTGCCCTCCTTCTCTCTTCTTCTACTTAACACTCAGCCAGTATTTCCTCAGAGACAACTTAGCCAACACATTCATGATGAGAGGAAGAATTAGCAGCCAATTAAAGTCAGATAGACTCAGCTTTGGATGTGAAGCTTGAAGGTTATTGGAATAAAGTTTAATGCTTTGATTCACTGAAAAAAGATGTTTGTATCCAAAAGAGCTCTGTGTAAGATGACTTCCTTCTGTCTCCCCTTCATCATATTTCCTTCCTCCTCTTTACTCTTTCCTTTTTAAAATGTATTTCCCCTTATTGTTACTCTTCTCAGGTCTGAGTAAGTGTTTCAAATGGATGGTTATAACACATCGGTAGTTCAACAAACACCCAGTTCATGACAGCTTTTCCTGAACTAATGAAGGTTTTTTTCACGTTTTAGACTAACCCACAGGGCAACCTTTGCTCCCAGAGAAGTGAAGATCAGCAGATGGTCTCTTGGCAACGGCAAAGAGAACTCAAGGGAGCAAACAAATAGATTGAATTGGATTTACTCAGTGAAAGGACGAATGTTTCACTGTCACTGCATCGCCACCAGTTATTTTCAGAGCGGTCTGTTTAGATCTTCATTAGTTAAATACACTAGTCACATAATCATGTGTCTCTAGGAGATTATTTGCCAGTGTGCTTCATACTTAAGGTGTCAAATGTCAGGGCATCCAGGGCAAGTTGAAAATTCAAGAAAAACATGGCATGTCCCTCATTCAAGGTTGCCTATTTTCGGTCATAAACCATGACAACCCAAATATGATATTAGTAATCAGAGGTGCAGTGCTACACGCTCCTCTGTGCTTCCGTTGGAGCAGTCGCCCACTCATAGTCTAATAACCATGGTGTCTGTCCCCCGACTCAGATCGGTTAAATGAAAGGTAAACAAAAGAGGGGCTATACTTAACAACCTAATTGGAATTAAAACTACCACTGCAATGATAGAACAGAATAGGAAAATTAGATGTGGACTATTAAATATTAGATCTCTGTATTCTAAAGCAGTACTAGTAAACAAAATTATATCAGATAATCAAATTGATCTATTCTGTCTTACCGAAACATGGCTGTGCCATGAAGAATATGTTAGTCGAAATGAAGCCACTCCTCCCAGTCATTGTAATACTCAAATTCCTAGAGGCTCAGGCCGAGGAGGGGGAGTTGCAGCCATATTTGATTCAAGCCTGTTAATTAATCCTAAACCTAAACTAAATTATAACTCGTTTGAAAGCCTTGTTCTTAATCTTCAACATCCAACATGGAAAACATTACAGCCAGTTATATTTGTTATTGTTTACCGAGTTCCAGGTCCGTATTCTGAATTTTTATCTGAATTCTGAGTTTTTATCATGTGTAGTCCTTAAATCAGACAAAGTTCTTATTGTAGGTGATTTTAATATCCATGTGGACGTTGACGGCAATAGCCTTAGTATTGTTTTCAACTCACTACTAGATTCAATTAGTTTTAGTCAGAGTGTGCACAAGGCCACTCACTGTCTTAACCACACCCTCGACCTTGTGCTGGCATATGGCATCGAAATTGAAGATTTAATAGTATTTCCGCAGAATCCTTTATTATCAGACCATTTTTTAATAACTTTTGAATTCTTACTACACGACTATACGAAATTAGATAAAAGCTTCTACAATAGATGCCTATCTGACAGTGCTATAGCTAAATTTAAGGAAGATATTCCAACAGCATTTAACTCAGTGTCGTGCTTTAATATAACAGAGGACCTTTATGTTAACTTTAGTCCCTCCCAAATTGATAATTTTGTAGACGGTGCTACGACCTGCCTACGGACGACTTTAGACTCTGTTGCTCCCCTCAAAAAGAAGATGAAGCAAAGGAAACTAGCACCTTGGTATAACTCCCAAACTCGCAAATTAAAACAAACCTTGCGAAAACTTTAAAGTAAATGGCGTTCCACCAAACTGGAAGAATCTCGTTTAGATTGGCAAGACAGTCTGAAAACCTACAGGAAGGCCCTCAGAAATGCCAGATCAGACTATTACTCATCACTAATAGAAGAAAATAAGAACAACCCAAGGTTTATTTCAGCACTGTAGCCAGGCAGACAGAGAGTCACAGCTCTATTGAGCCATCTATTCCTATAGCTCTGAGTAGTGACGACTTCATGAGCTTCTTTAATGATAAAATTATAACAATTAGAGATAAAATTCATCACCTTTTGCCCTCAACTTGTAACAGTTCACCTTTAAACACAGGACTGCTAGAAAGAACGACAAGACCTGACATATACTTAGACTGCTTTTATCCTATAAACCTTCAACAATTAATGCTAAAGGTCTCGTCAGCTCCCAACGAGGCTACTTAAAGAAGCGTTACCCATGGTTAACACTTCATTACTAGATATGATCAATATGTCTTTATTAACAGGTTATATACCACAGTCATTTAAAGTAGCTGTGATAAAGCCTCTTCTGAAAAAAAACTATAGACCTATATCTAACCTTCCCTTTCTCTCCAAGATCCTTGAGAAGGTAGTCGCTAATAAGTTATTTTATTTTCTACGTAGCAATAGTTTATTTGAGGACTTTCAGTCAGGATTTAGAATGCATCATAGCACAGAGACGGCACTGGTGAAAATTACTAACGACTTTCTAACTGCTTCAGACAAAGGACTTGTCTCCGTACTTGTCTTATTAGATCTTAGTGCTGCATTCAACACTATTGACCATACCATCCTGTTACAGAGATTGGAACCTTTAGTTGGCATTAAAGGAATCGCACTAAGATGGTTTAAGTCCTATTTCTCTGATCGATCTCAATTTGTTAATGTTAACGATAAATCCTCTAGGTACGCTAAAGTTAGCCATAACATTCCACAAGGCTCAGTGCTTGGAGCAATTCTATTCACCTTATATATGCTCCCTCTAGGCAATATTATTAGGAAACACTCAATTAACTTTCACTGTTATGCAGATGACACCCAATTATACCTATCAATCATGCCAGACAAAACCAGTCAGTTAGCTAAACTTCAAGCATGCATTAAAGATATAAAATCCTGATGACCTACAATTTTCTGATGTTAAACTCAAACAAAACTGAAGTTATTGTGCAGGGCCCTAAACACCTCCAAACCTCATTATCCAAAGATATAGTTACTCTGGATGGTATTGCCCTGGCCTCCAGCACTACTGTCAGAAATCTAGGAGTTATTTTTGATCAGGATATATCCTTCAACGCCCACTTAAAACAAACCTCAAGAACAGCCTTTTTTCATCTTCATAACATTGCCAAAATTAGGCACATCCTGTCTCAAAACAATGCTGAAAGACTAGTCCATGCATTCGTTACTTCCTGGCTGGACTACTGTAATTCCTTACTATCAGGTTGCCCAAATAAGTCCCTTAAGACTCTCCAGCTGATCCAGAATGCTGCAGCGCGTGTTCTGACAAGAACTAAGAAAAAGATCATATTTCTCCTGTATTAGCTTCTCTGCATTGGCTTCCTGTAAAATCCAGGATTGAATTTAAAATCCTTCTCCTGACCTACAAAACTCTAAATGGTCAAGCACCATCATATCTTGAAGAGCTCATAGTCCCTTATTGTCCCACTAGAGCACTGTGTGCCCAGAATGCAGAGTTACTTGTGGTTCCTAGAGTCTCTAAAAGTAGAATGGGAGCCAGAGCCTTCAGCTATCAGGCTCCTCTCCTGTGGAACCAGCTCCCGGTCTGTGTTTGGGAGGCAGACACCATCACCACATTTAAAAGTAAACTTAAAACTCTCCTCTTTGATAAAGCTTATAGTTAGGGAGTGAGGAGTTGCAGCGTTCACCTAGACCGGCGGGGGAGGGTGTATTGCTACAGACACGGCACCCCTTCTCTTCTCTGCTTCTCTTCATAGTCGTCAGATTAATCTACCATATAACCAATTATATAATCAAAGTAGAGGGAGGCAGGCCAGTACAGCTCGATCCAGCAGGGGAGAGTTCTAGCCCGACCAGGCTCTTCTCCTTAACCTGTCTCTCTTAGTTATGCTGTTTTAGACTGCTGGGGGACTTCCTTTGACACACTGAGTTTTTCTCTTCTCTCCCTTTCCATCTGTGTGCATCCTTGTTCCAGAAATGCTTGTTAACTTAGCTCTGGGGAGCTTATTCCCCAGAGTCCTTATGTGTTTCTTTTGCCCAGCATGTTTCCTTGGATTAGGGTGGCACCTAAATCATGGTTGCAGCTGTCCCGGTGGTCCTGCTCCGCGCCCTGCTATGTCCTGTTACACCCTGCTACGCTCTGCAGTGCCCTGTTACGGCCTACTGCGTCCTGCTATGCCCTGTAACGCCCTGCAGTGCCCCGATATGCCATGAATTACTACAACTACTATTTCTGGTCGTTGTTCCATTATCTTTATTAGGACTATTTTTGCCATTGTTCATCACACCCCCAACCGGCAACGTCAGACACTGCCTACCAAGAGCCTGGGTCTTTCTGAGGTTTCTCCCTAAAAGGAGTTTTTCCTCGCCACTGTCGAACTAAATGCTTGCTCTTGGGGGAATTACTGGAATTGTTGGGTCTTTGTAAATTATAGAGTGTGGTCTAGACCCACTCTATCTATAAAGTGTCCTGAGATAACTCTTGTTATGATTTGATACTATATATAAAATTGAATTTAATTTAATTGAATTGTGTACATCGCTAATGAATGCACTGAAAATGTCTGTATCCAGTTGGGGTGGAGCAAGACTAAAGCTGCGTTCTGTTCCGCAGTGTAAATAAACGTTACTCCCTACCAGTGGCGCTTGCAGGATTCTATTTATTTATTCTATTATGCACAAGAACCGCCCGCCCACTAAAGCGGTTTACTGCGCCAGAAATCAGCTGTTCTTATAATATTTAATGTGTATGAGAGTGTGCTGGCGTACTTTTATCATATCATAATGCCCAGATTATAAAAATATTCTACTGAAGCATTTTGTAAGAGAGAGAGAGAGAGAGAGAGAGAGAGAGAGGTGGATGGATGCGCTCAGAGCAGACAGCTGTCAGCCAGCCTGTACGAAGATGATGAATAACCTGATTTCTCTGTGTTCCATGTAAACATCATATCCCAAATATGATCATAACCGCAATATTCATGTCCATGTTAACACACATGATTCAAACAACATGCTAGCTCTGTCCCTGGGTTTAGCGATATTCAGCATCCAGCAACCAGTTTATCTACAGATCGAGTCGTAAAAAATGAACATTCTGATTAAGAGTGGATGGGTTGTTGGTTAAACAACGTATAATTAATGAGAAAATTAGTAGTGTGAACAGAGCAGAACCAAGCTCCTGTCTGCTGCTGCTCCTGTGCGCATTTACGCATTGTTATCAGTAGATGCGTTGCATGTCACACAGAAAAAATGTGCAAACACTGCATACAGGATTACGGCTGGCGGCGTCACTGCTCCCTACTCCTACTCTACTACTTGTGTCAGTTAAAGCTTTAGTGCGTAGTTTCTGTCACTCCCATGAGGAATTCTAAGTAATGACAACAAAACTGTTGGCGCGTCCATATGATACAAGCTTTACGTGATCACACACGCGCGCCTCCACCCCTCCTCCCCTCAGTTGCTAGTAGCCAACGAGGACACGGAGGATTAAAAAAAACATGATGGACTCTTCAGAAGAGGTAATTATCTTGTTTGAATGTAACAGACATTTATTAATATCAAAAAAATTACACACTAAAGCTTTAAAGTGCTCATATTTGGCTCTTTTTCAGGTTCATAATTGTATTTAGAGGTTGTACCAGAATAGGTTTATGTGGGTTAATTTTCAGAAAACACCATATATTTGTTGTACTGCACATTGCTGCAGCTCCTCTTTTCACCCTGTGTGTTGAGCTCTCTGTTTTAGCTACAGAGTGAGGCATCTCACTTCTGTACCATCTTTGTTGGGAGTCGCACATGCGCAGTAAGTACTGCTAGTTTCTCAGTTGCAGAGTATGAGGGAGTGCCATGCTAGCAGCTAGGCGAGCACTATAACGTGTGTTACAAAGTGACGCACGTCCGTCACGGAAGTAAATGCTGGACTACAACAGAGCTGTTTGGAGCAGTTTGTGAACAGTGTTTTCTGTTGGAGATGGTAAGTCCCTTTGGGGTGGACTTTGGGCTTTTTCACTTTGTAAACCTATAACGTGCACAAAAAGATATATAACACAATAAAGGAAAGGGGAAAAGCCAAAAAGCATAATATGAACACTTTAAGGGAACTTCCCCTGAAAAATGTCCTCAATGTCCTTTGGACTCTGACTTGTCTCGGACTTGGCCATTGGACTCGCCAAATATTCTAGTTGGTCTCGACCGAGTCTAGCACTATATGCTTTTTTTCTAAAGAAAACAGGTATTAGTTTAATTCAAAATCCATCTAGAACAGGCATCGAGAATGGTCGCCTGGTATACACCTGGCTGCATCATATACCTCAATCGTCAGGTAGCAATCATTTTCATTTAGGCCACAGACACAATGTCAGCGAGCATTTTGTACTACTTCAAGACAAGTAATAAGTTCAAGAATGGGAACATTTCCATTTTAGATTTTATGTAAATAATATGGCCTGATTTGACCCTTTCTTTATACGATCTTCACTGTCTCTCATTTGGACTCGGTTTTGACTTGGACTCGAACTTTGTTGGACTCAGTCTTGATTTGGACTTAAACCTCTTTGGACTCGGTCATGGCTCGGTCTCGACTAGTTCTGGTCTTGGACTTGTCCTGGGCTCGACAAAGGTGGACTTGACTACAGCAATGCTCAATACTATAGAGGCAATTCGGTCGGTGCCTAAAAGTATTGAATACAGTACCCAACACTAGTAAACAATAATAAAAAATGTAATTTCCTCTTTGCGGGATTAATATAATACGTCTTCTTGTCTGAAGGTGTCCACCTGTCTCCTTATCTATTTCTTACTACTCTTCCTTTCTTCAGGTCGTGGGATGAGTTCCATGACTGTGCCAACGTGGCGATGGCCGGCTGTCCGGATGAAGCGGCAGCTGTCTGGGAATCTCTCCGTCAGGAATCCAAGAAGATGCAGTTCTCCGGAAACCTCTACGACATGTGCTCCAACCGCGACAACTACCCAGCGGCCTCAGTCTCCCCGCATGGCTCTCCCAACCAGGAAGAGATCAGCCAGGAGTCTCTAAGAGGGTGCGCTGACCATCTGGCAGGCTGCCTCCACCTTCTCATGCTCCTGTCTCCTCTGCTGCTGCTGTGGTTTTGGATATAGCTACCCCCAAAGAAACGGGACTGGTGTGAATAGATATAAACTTTTGCGTATTTTTTCTTCAACAAGTCCATAGACTTTCCAATGTTTTTTTTTCTCCCCATCTGCTCTGCCAGGGGTTGAAAATTTCCAAGTGCATGTTCAGAGGCCTGATAATGTATCTTTAAACTGCCTGTGGCGCATCATGCATATTCTCTGCATTTTAATTAGTCTCTCTGTTGGAAACACACAAAATTCATACAGATATGCTCAATCACTGTACAAACAGACCTGCAAACACATACATAGTTAAACAGATACATACAGCAGTCTCATGCCATCTGTCTTTATCCCTTTTCTCCCTACGTCTAGTTAGTTCCAGGTGGAGTTAAGCTTCCTGAGAGTAATAAGAGAGACATAATAATAAATAATAATGTCCTTCTTGATAAACCTGAAAAACTAAGTGATGAGGAGGCCAGATGCCACGACCAGCTTAACTCATACTTTTATCAGCTTTACAGTATGAAGCATTTGATAGTTATGTAAATCTAACAAACCTGGCTTGCTCTTGTACCTACCTTGCAGTTTGACTCAAGTTCTACAAGAAGTCTCCGGTTGGCTAACTTTTCATTTCTCATTCCCTTCTGTCTCTGAACGCTGCCTAGGTTGAAGCCCCTGTTTCTGTGACAAACAAGAAATGTGTTTGATGGAAATTCAAAAAAAAAAAAAAAAAGCAAAGCAAGATGCTGCTCAAAAACACCAGTGCCGAACACACGTTAAACACAGTTAAACACAGTTATACACAGTTAAAAAAATTCCATTCCATTATTCCATTGCCCTGACCTAATTGTTCGATTATTTTGCTGTCTGTCAAATATGCCCTAATCATAAACCAAACCTAAAAATTTCACATTTAGGGGTGCCTAGCTAACCCCTCCCATCTTCACTTAACTGCACTTTGCGATAGTGTTAGCTTGTAGGTTGCCTAGCTAGTAGGAGTATCAGTCGATATCAGTTGGCAAAAGTGTTTCCATTTATATTTCCAAAAGTGCGTGGTTGCGGTGTCATTTATGAATTTCTACCTTGTCATCCACCTCCTAATCTAACATTAGTAGTTATTATTATTCATATTCATATTCATATTATTATTATTATTATTATTATTATAGGATTAGCTGTGGGTGAAGGCCAACAGTCCTCTACAGCTGTGGGGAACCAGTTGGGGAACCACTAATCACTAGAAACCCCAAGGCCCAAGAACAAAAAAATGGAACTATTGGGTGTTCTAAAGGTTTTACATTGTTAACCTAAGTACACGTTCTTAGCTAAGGCACATACAGCACTGTAAATTGGCTTTGGTTGTACACATTTTTAAAAAAAATGCTGTTGGGATGCAGTTACATTGTTTCAGATGGTATGAAAAACTAGAATGGTTTTAGCTGCCTTTAAGAAATAACATAATCTAAGGAATCTCAAATATCAATGTAATCAAAACCATTTGTCTTCATACTGAATGTGTACTGTCACCCCATGAGATCATATAGGACCACAACACTTAATAAATTAAAGACAATGAAGTAACATTTGCATACAGTCTCAACTGAGTACTGAGAAGAAATTGATAGATGAATAGTTTTAATATATCTATCTATCTATCCATCCATCCATCCACCCACCCACCCACCTGCAACCTATCTATCTATCTATCTATCTATCTATCTATCTATCTATCTATATTTAGTGCTGTCAGTTAAACGCGTTATTAACTGCATTAACGCAAACCCATTTTAACGGCATCAATTTTTTTATCGCGAGATTAACGTTCTTTTTGGCATAGCAAACTTTGTAGTTTTTTTCACATGCTCTTGCAACAACTAGTAACGTTAGAAAAACTACAACACCACACCGGATCTAGGTAGACCGGAAACAAAACAACAGGCACGCCGCACACACGTGTTTGGGCTTGCAAGCCGGCCAAAGAGTAGTAGGCTAACGTTAAGTTTTGAGTGGATGGCGAGCGTGAGACGCCAAAATGGAGGCCAATAAGATTCTGAATGGAAAGTTTACTTTTAAAAAGTTGCCAAATGGTTCCATTGACAAGACCAAAGTGATCTGTGTGTTTTGTCGTTGTGAACTGAGCTATCATCGCAGCACGTCCAGTCTGAAATACCACTTGATGGCCAAGCAAACAGCTGATGGCCAAGCACACAGCTGAATTCTCCACCCCCTCGTCAAAGCCAGGCGACAAAAGCACAAAGCAAGCCGATCCACTTTTCCATGTTGATAAGAGCATTAAAATGAGAAAAAAATAATTGGACAAAAAAAAATCTAGGGACATTTAGAATAGATAAAAATGTGCAATTAATTGTGATTAAATGCGAGTTAACTATGACATTAATGCGATTAATCGCGATTAAATATTTGAATCGTTTGACAGCACTAATAAATATACATATGTTTTACTTAAATTAGAGATACATGTGTGGAGAGACAAAATATTAACATAGAATATTACATTTATATTTTTATATTTTGAAAATTGAACAATAAACATTGCGTAAAATGCCATGGATTTCTTACTTGCCAAAAAAGCACAACAGCTTCCTCTGCAGCTGCTGCAGCAACATGAGTTCTGAGCTGAAGTTAAAGTGAATGCAGAGTGTACTGGAGTTGTTTTTATTTGGTGCTTGCCCAGGTATGAAATCCTCCGACGATCCTCCTTGGCATCCTGCCCTATGGCCGTACAGTATGGGACCAAAACGTTCTCCAGTCACAATCATGATCCTCTCGCATGCCAAGTGTATTTCATGCTCTAGGAGTGGTAGTTTAGCCCTGCAGGCCTGCTGAAGCTGCTTGTTATTCTAAGTGGCTCTGGGTAACAGTTGTTTCTGTCTGGCCCAGGATCAGAAATACTATTAGATTATAGAGAGAGAGCGAGAGAGAGAGAGAGAGAGAGAGAGAGAGAGAGAGAGAGAGAGATGAGTACACCTGGAAAACAAACACTGTTCTGCCGAGCTGAGGATTGAATCCACCTGTCTAGCAGAAAGTGTGTTTTACACTGGGGGCTTCAGTTTGTAGGTTTACTTTTCTTTCTTCACAAAAAACTAAATCAAAGCCGGGCCAACTTTAAGAGTAGTGAAATAGCCAAAAAAAACTAAACCCTCAAAGGCTGCAACAGTACACACACTTTAAGAGAGGAGGAAATTAATCTAAATTGATTAGACAAAAAGAGCCTTGGTTCAACTGAAGAACTGTGTGAGCCTGTCTTCCTTGCCAATACCGACTAGGGTTGAATTAAACAGAGAGGCATGGCAATTTTTTTTGGTCTTATTTGGTTTGCAATCTTAACGTCAAGGTTAGACTTTTCATTGAAATATTGTGACACAAACACCAATTTACAGTAACATGTTTACCCTACACTGCGAGGTAAATCTAAGTGGAAGGCTAAAGCAACTGAGTAGAAATACAGAGAGCACTCTTTCAAAATGAAAAAAAAAAACAATACCACCGCTACAATCGTGGTTAAGTCAGACACAACCTCGCAGCAAGTGCGTTAACCAGAAAACAGTCAAAAGTTTGATCAGCCCACAGCTATTATTTTATTTAAATGTATTTTAAATTCACCCAGATATATGCTTGGATGGTTTAAAGAGGCTGCTGTAGTTTGAACTTTAATTAAACTGGAAGAATTAACAATTAGAGGCCTCAATGGTTGATTCACCAAAGTGCACTCATTTGAAAACCATCTCCGCGGAGCTCAGATGAGATGTTGTCACTGGAGGCTAAACCTGAGTAAATCCCAAACTTGAGGCTACACAGGAAAATCAGATTTGATGTGTTCGTATAAATACAGGCCTATAGTGAGTGCAGTCATCATAACCTTACCGATAGCATTGTTTTATGGGAAAATAACTACTTCAGATTTGATTTTAAAGTCTGTTTTGTGCAGAGGGTCTCTAAACCACCAAAAAAACTCACAAAATCTAGTTATGAGAAGATATGTTTCATGTAAGGTACATGGACAAATCCAATTTCAGAGTAGTTTTCAATAATGCCGCAGGGTAGATGCAACGTTATTGACCAGAGCAGGGCAGGGAATTATTTTGCACTGCGTTTGAGACTGCACATCTTTTCGCCTCCAGCAACAACTTGGTGTTCTGACAAATAGGTTAAATTGGACAGAAACAACTGCAGGAGAAACTATAATGTCCTCAAACACCAATACATCATTGTCACATTAATGGTACAGTATATGTGGTGTTATTCCTGTGAGCAAATGGCCAGTGGTGGGAGGGTTACTTTTAAAACAAATTCCACTACGGATTACTGAATACATGCCCTTAAATGTCATTTGTAAAACGTATTGCATTAGATTATTCAAATTAAGGCTGTCCAGCTCCCGGTGACGCTCGCGATATTACGAATCCCACTATGGCCACGCCAAGACCCGCCCTTCAATAGCATTTATTGGCCAGGCGCGTACCGTTCTCGGTACTACAGCTGCTCCTGTTACTGCTGCTGCTTCCAATACTCTGCTTGGTCATATGTGAAGCATCCATTCACATAGGGTTAATATACAACCCGTATATCTATCTTAAAAACACTCCCGGTCCTCCTCAGCTGTGAAGTATTTTTCAATACTTTCCCCCACTATTCACATTAAGACAACATGTTACATTCCCTTCGCTTCATTGTAAAGCAACTGATCAAGATGCAACTGATTTATTTGCTCTTTCTCTACTGAAGTATACATGTCTAGGGTTGGGAGTTTGATAGCATTTATTAAAGGTACAATATGTAAGTTTTCTGCATTAAAATGTCTAAAAACGACCATACCTATGTTATATATTTTTTTGAGTTGTGTAGTTACACTATCCCAAATGTTTCCATCAAATGGCAAACCCAGAGAAATCTGTTATTTTATTTTCAGACACGTCACGTTTCATTTAGTCGCCCGTCAGTGGCGTCATATAACCTTTCACCATCTAGTTACTCGTAACTTCCGTCAAAACATGGGCACCCAGATGATACGTTCAAGAGTAATTGTAAATCATACAATGTCACAGAAAAAAATACTTGTAACACCAAAAGGCATCATTTTGTGATTAATTACATGCCACTTTGCAACACAGTAATACAGCAGAAACCTTATTTATTGATAAATATCAATATTAATCCAGCTTAATGTTACTACAATGTATACGCTGTTTGACAAGTAGCTAACATTAATGCTAGCTAATGCTTGGTGGAAAACATTACAGGGTTACAAGATCGTTCATCATGCTCATAAAGTTATTAGTAGTATGATTGTTTTGACCATGGATAAAAGCAGCACTGCGCTAACCCACGAATAACTTCACTAGTAACGTTAACGTTAGCTGTATAGATAGACGATTAACCTAATGCTAATTTAGCCAGCTAGCACACCCGGGTCTGCCTGCCTCACTCCCCCGGCACAAAGAGACTTCATTCGGGATGAAACCTGACAACACAGCCAGGACATGTAGCAATAGCTAGTTACCGTTAGCCCCAGCCGGTGCCGTGTGCTTAAAATCTTACGGCAGTTTAATGAAGCATCGGGAAACATAGCTAGCGTTACAACAAACCCCGTCCGCCCGGTAAAATCCAAAAGGTGACATTGCCATGTGAAATATACTGTGATAGTGAAACTGCAGCTATTTCATTAGCATGACATGAATAAATGTTACTAAACGTAACGTGAATAAACTTGAAGAGGTAAACTCGTCCGTGAACAGATGCATTGTAATCATAGACAGTTGTAATCGACGATAGCATTTAGCAATAAAAACTCCCATAATTCCACGCAACTTCCCTACATCATCAAACGTCTGTGTTTACATCCATTGTTTTGGTTGAGACACCCCTAGCGGCAGAAAGTTACATATTGTATGTTTAAATCCAAATCCTTTCAAATCACTTATCAAAGATTCTGACTTCTGAAATTCAATGTGACTGCCACTCAGTTGGCGTTGTTGAGCTGCAAAAATACATTTGACTCGCGACTGGTCTTACAGAGGGGCGTTTCTCTTGCTAACAAACAATCTTGGTTAAGTCAGACACAACCTCGCAGCAAGTGCGTTAACCAGAAAACAGTCAAAAGTTTAATTTGATCCCGTGGACAGAATTCATCATCATTAGCTACAGCCAAAGCTACAGCCAATATAGTATGCTGCTGGTGAGATTTCTCATCTCTGGTAAAAGCAACAGTGAATGTGGGCTAAAAATACTTTTTTGTGTTTCCAGCTATTGTGTCAATACAATTAGGACCAGACAAATAAGGAAATTGGCTATCAGAGGCTATTGCTACGTCCACACTAATAATTTTTTTTTTTAATACGAATATCTTTTGCTACATTTACACCTCAAATCCACAGTATTCCAGCGTTTCCAAACCCCTTAAACAGAGACATTTGGAAACACTGCTGACCCCGTTTAAGTTTCAAAACTCCAGGGTAGCTTTGTAGGCTGGACATGCAGAAACTGAGACATCGGTTAGGTAGGCTTACACACCTTTAACAGTACCAGTAACGGTTTCACCTCGCAGTTGGTCCAAGCAAATAAATCCATGGTATTCTGGCTACTCGCCAAGTATTTTCTGTATTTTCAGGCAGAGTAACTGCTTCCTGTTAAAGGAGAATTCCGGTTGATTTCAACACGTAGCTCTGTTGTTTGTAAATTTGGAGTGCTTTCAGTAGCGAGAAAAATGAAAACAAACGGTGCTGCCTACACCGTGTTATCCTGGTAGATTTTGCAGCCAACTGGCTGAAACAGGGCAAGTTTTAAACTTGTTTTTAGCCTCCAAACATGTTCGAAATGTCATTACAAGTGCCTAGCCGTGCAGTGATTCCTTCCGAGTGAACACAGCGAATCTGACTGCAGTAGATGTGACAGAAATGCATAAAAGTTGTGCTAATATCAGCCAGTGCACATACCTCTGTTTATTTCCTGTTTTCCGGTGAAGTCCACACTTCAACGATTGTCGAACTCATACAATCCAATATTCCAAAACGTATTTTTCCCCCAAAAAAAACGATTTGCCGTGGTTATGTCCATAGTAATGACTATGTAGCAACATAGCTCAGCTTTAACCTGACACCACAGCTGAGCCAACAGAGGGGCTGCAGCAGTTCAAAAGTTCAAGAGCTATCGCGCATGCGCATAGGTAACTAAGCAACAGTGGAGACTCACACTGTCAGCTGAGAGACGAAGACGGAGCTTTGGGATAATAACGAGATTGTGTCAGAGGAGCCAGATTTTTTTTTTTAATTACCTGCTATATGTAGTTCTACTGGAACATAGGGTCAGTTTCAGCAAATATGACAGAAAGTTAGTCTTACCTACTGCACCTTTAACTCTGGTGGATTTATGAGGACTATGGTTAACTGCTCCTCAGATCTCTGCAGGGTGAATCCAGACAGCTAGCTAGACTATCTGTCCAATTTGGGTTTTCTGTTGCACGACTAAAACAACTTTTGAACATACACATGTTCCACCAAAACAAGTTCCTTCCTTCCTTCCTTGGCATTTTGCAGTGGCACTGTGGCTCTGTCCAGTGCTTAGCAGCGCCCAAGACGATTGTGATTGGTTTAAAGAAATGCCAATAAACCAGAGCACGTTTCTTTCCCAACCCTAGCCAGACCCTCCTTCGCAGCGCTGTAGAGGAAGATCTGGCAAAACCAGTCTACATGGGTATATCCCTGGTCATGGCAATTCAGAGATCACCTGGGTCAACCCGGGAGCAATGCATAACAATTACCTTAAGTGCTACTGTAGAAATACAGTAGTAGGTTTTCACGTCATCAGAACTATTATGTTTTGTAGCCACGTGAATCTGTCATTGTTTGTTTTGCAGTAAGTACGTTCTAAAACACTTATCAGATGATTTTGTGCAGACAATGTCTCCTCCTCTGCATAGTTATTGCAACAGATGGAGAAGGAGGTTACTCTAGTATTGATTTTTGACTATTTTAAGACGAGGGGAGAACATTTCTCTTTGTCTGATTTCATTGAAAGTAATGTCTGCTTCACGACTCCTTTTAAAAAAAGACAGAAAAAAAGAGAGAGAGATTCGCGCTACCCAGCAGCCGCAGTGAACTGCAGTCTGCAGACGGGTGTCTCGTGTAAAAGAGAGAGAGTAAGAGCGGGGGGTGCCGAGAGAATTAAACAAAACTTATTTTCATACGTTTACGTCCTAACGCTGGGTTTTTACAGGCAGTTTTACCTGTAAAACTCCGCTGCCACTCTGCAAAAGGCAGACAAGTAAAGATCCAGGCACCCATTACCAGTGGATTATTAGAAAATGAATCAAACCTCTCTGTTTTGCTGTTGTTGAAGCTGCCTGTGAACATCCTAGTTGTATACAGTCTGTGGTGAAAACCTAGTGTAAAGCACAGTGAGACAAAATTTATGTTGTACTTAATTGGTCAGGTCTTTGGTATTTGGTCTTCACGTTTTTCGTTTTAAACCCTGGTAAAGGTTTCATGTTACCCAAAGCAGCTGGAGTGGAATATTTTGCAGTAGTATTATGGTTTTGGAGCTGTATAAGTGTGTGGGCTGAGCCCTTACCACAGACATTACTTCTATGAGAGGTAATGTTGTCCTCCACCATGTAAACCCCTTCAGTGTGAAAACAATTTAGAGTGAAACACTATTGGAAGAGTGGGAGACAAATTTAAACAGAAATCATCTGTAAGTCAACATTGGAGTATTTTCAAAGTGTGCGGCGACCATAGGCGGCGACCTGTGGCAACTATCATTTCCAACCAATACCATAATTCAGGAAATTGACCCTAGAAATCGACCCTAGTCTACCCTGATCTAATCTATCTTTAGAGGTGAGCCAACACACAGTCAACCTGGGTATAACCCTGGTTGAGCCATTGGTGTGAAAGGGGTATATGGGTTAGCTCTGCACCTTACACATAGACCTAAGAGTGGTATCGATTTTCTCAACTAACTCTCAAAACAAAGCAAATTTTCCAAAATGTTGGACACTTACCTTAAAGCACATACACCATAATGCAGTGGTGAAACCAACAGCGAGAAGGGTAAGAGCTAAGGAGGCATGAAACATCATGTCCTTTTACCAACTCACACTTAACCGCACTTTTAGATCAAACTTTGAGTGTGAACAAGTTGGGCTGGCAGAGACGTGGCAGATGGCAGTAGTGAAAAATGTATGACATTTTGACCAGAGCTTTAAGTGGAATGGCGAGGATCAAACTAGAGACAAGACAGACAGATAAACTCTCAACTGGGTACCAGATTCATATACTCTCCTCCAGCAAGTGGCAGCAAGCACAGCTGTGTTTTCAAGTCCAAACCTGAGGCCTCCCAGTTTTAATTACTGATAAGACAAAAGAGAAATTACAAGACACTAAAAACTCGGAAACTCAAAGTACAAGATAAGTATGGCACTGGTCGATGTTCGTCATTGAAGATGATTTTGTGAAGAATGATTTAGATGATGGAAAATAATTCTACTTTTTCCTTTATCTCAATTTGACTGCTAGTATAAAGGAAGACGAGAGAGTAGCTAATGCATCCAAATTCCTTCTCTTTCCGTTCTACACACACACACACACACACACACACACACACACACACACACACACACACACACCATTCAAATAAATTAAAACGGCTATTTCTAAATAAGTATGTGTGTTTTATGACAAGAAACACAGACTGACACTGAGTTAGGTCACATCACTGTGTATAGTGTGAATAATTACAGCAGATCTAAGAATATTGATGTATATAGCAGTAATATAATGCATAAGCCTATGTATATAGACAGTATCATATATGCCCTGCAAGTGCTACTTTCAACATTTTCTATTAGATGTGCATTGAGGGGCGTCGGACTGGGGGGGAAAAAGGGAACTGAGTACCCAGGGCCCTCATGTGAGGAGGGCCCAAAAAGATGCTAGAATGAATAGCTGTGGATGAGGAGAGGGGCCAATAGAAAATGCCTTTCTACAGGGCCCAGAATTTTGTGCTATGCCCCTGTGTGCATTACACTTTTTATAGGCCCATGATACCCTGCGTAAACTATGGGCACTACGTCCGGTTATTCTTTTCACTGAAACAGAGTGTGCAAGAGTTGATGTGCTACAGGTGTTTGTGAAATAAATAATTTGGGAATACTTGCAACACCCTAAACTTAGTAATGTGATCATACCCTAAGGTAGCTCAGCGTTAGCTAAAATGTTACAGAGTTTGGGGACAAGTTGCACTGTTCATGGCTACAGCAACAAAAAGTAAACTAAGGTACGTAGCATACCACTAGCTCTCGCAGACGCAAGTTCAGTGAACAAGGCCACCTTTGGAGAGCCAAAGTGAAAACGGAATTTCCGGGTTCTGTTCCACAAATTAAAAAACGTAATACAAAATCCTATTGAGATTTGTAACAATGCTAACAACTAATATCTAAAATCATTGTTTATTTATTTATATTTTTTAGCAACATTTAACAAATGCCAATACCCATAAGCCCAAGAACTTTGACTACAGAGGCGATTCCATGTGCGATGGTTAGCATAGACATGTCGCGTCTGTAAGTTATAACATGAGTACAAAGAGGGACGAACACTGTAGAAGATTTTAGACAGCAGAGATTGCAGCAAAACTAATTGGGAAAGTGGCTTTAGAAGAGTGTGTTGGTGAATTTTATGGATATGAACGAAACCAAGTCACCACACAAGTACCCGCGCTGCCACACTTGTAAATTTGTGGTAGGGAGCTGTAGTTTTTTTCTGTGCTCACAAAGTAGTCATTGTGGAACAGACAGAAGCTAGTGGAACCATAGAAATAAAATGGATAGAAAGGCCATTGAACTGTTTCCCGTGGTCATTTGATTGGTACACAACAAAATGGCGATTGTTGTTAGCTGTCATAGAGAAAATGCGCGTCAGTGGGGCCGTAAACTGTGTCGCAGCTCGCTGGGAGGAGAGCCGCCCGACGCAGCTCGGGAGACGTTTTCCGGAGCGACGGGTCAGCAGCAACGGGTCAGCGGACCACTAACGTTAGACCCAGCCCGCTGTTCGGCTCATTCTCTGTAACCGATGCAGCAAAGCACGGCGGAACCAGCAAGCCAGTCTGTGTTAGTTGGCTAACGTTAGCTTGCTAACTCTGCCTTAACGATCCCCCTCGCCAAATTGTTCACAGAAAACAAGCCGAATAAAGCTGTCACTCGTGGCGATATCAATGTACTTTGTGTGGATGAAGCATGAAGTTAATTTGATTCATTTAGCGGCTGGCTTTCTGCCTCGTAACGTAACTACTCCACCGCTCGTTTGTCTAAAACCTCAGCTCGGCATATTGCCGGAGGTCGGCTTATTATCGCAAGTTTATACGTTACCATGACATTGGTAATGGTGACAATGGTGACTCATCATGACTTTGGCTCTCTATAATCCACACATGGTATCGTGGGGCTATGAACAAGGTGAATCGGCCAAGCAGAATGCCCATGCTGTGTTGTTTAAAATGACTAGTCTAATGGAAAGTTAAAGTCCTGTCACATACTGTGTTTCTACCTTTAATCAAAGTTAACTGTAAAGAGAAAAAAGAAGGAAAAAGAGCAGCTCAACATAAACTCTACGCAGATGTTTAACTCAATTGTTTGTCCTTTCCTCACTATATTGTTGTCTTTGTACCGTAGATGATGATTTTCTGTGCTCAAGGTTGCGTGCAAGTGTGCCTGTGAGAGAGAAAGAGAGAGACATAAAGAGAGATCAAATATCTCACTGTGGTGTAAATTAGCTTGTCGAATTAAGCATTCGCCCACACAACACGTTGTATGTTTCATTGTTGCTGATTAAAATGCTCTTCTCCGACACTTTCCAATCCAAATGTCGCTCCCTCACTTTGTTTGTTTGTAGAATTAGCATGCAGTGCTGAGCTTTCTTTGCCTTTTTATGTATGAGAAACAGAACAGCAGGACAAAAAGCCAGTGTGTACATGTATGGATCCTGTGACACATACAGTATGTTAACTCCACACGTACATCACACAACTATGTGAAGCTGGGAGACAAAGAGAGTGCATTCCTATGAATAAACATCCAGACTGGCTTTAAAGTGGTGGTGCTGCTGCTGCTGCTGCTGCTGCTGCTGCTGCTGCGGCTGCTGCTGCTGCTGCTGCTGCTGCTGCTGCTGCTGCTTCAGGCTTCCCATCAAACAGAATGGAGAGCCGAACATCTGGGATCACGGACGAAAGATGTACTTTTCCAGGGATGAAAGCAGGAAGCCACACAACAGAAGCTCTGTGCACATACTGTGCAAATGCCATAGCTGTATTTTTCTGTGTGGACAGTAACATTGTACATTGTATTGTAACAACAGCGCATACGGCCGAGAGTCTTTTCAAATGGTGCAGACGCAGCAATTCCTGCTTTCAGAAACAACTTTGTGAAGAAGTGGTGTATTTGTCCTCAGCTGTCTTTCATAATGTCTGCTTGTCTCCCACATGTTCCTCTTCCTTCCTTCCTTCCTTCCTTCCTTCTTCTCTTAACCCATATTTTCTCTTTCCCTCCATCCTTACATTCTATCCATCTATCCATCCATATATAGTAGGTTTTGCTACCTTTATAGAAAATCATTAAATTGGTGCTGACTGACCGACTGACTAATTGAGTGTGTTCATACTGCTCTATTGCTAATGTTCAAAAGAATGTTTCTGGGTAGGAGATTGATTTGATTGGGGTAAAAAAAGAAGTTACTTACACTGCAAAAAAAGAAAAGAAAAAAACACTGCAAAGAATAAAACATTTTGCATTATGTCTCAAGGAAGTTGTCAAACAACACAGGACTTTCACCCAGGCGACCGGGGTCGTGTCCCATTCTTGTCCTGCGTGTCACTTAAGAGTACATTTTTTAACCCCAACTACAATCTTTTCCTAACCCTAACTGTCCCTGTGTCACTTTAAAAATGGCGCCAAGGGGTCATGACCCAGAGCGTCAAAGAATGATGCCAACGGTCCAAAGCCAGAGAGTCCTAAAGTAATGCAAAGGGGTCCCAACCAAGTTTGTTGAAAAATGACGCCAAAGAGCACCAAATATCAGCACGGATGGGATTACATTGGAATTAGTTGCGTCTGACTGACACATTAAAGGTAGTCTATATCCACAACGTTCCACACTCCAGATGTCACTCTTTTCGGCTGGATGCCCGTTACCTCCGTGCTTCATTCGTGTTGTAATTCTAAACTCCAGTGGATTTATGCAGACTATGGTTAACTGCTCCTCAGATCTCTGCAGGGGAAATCCAGACAGCTAGCTACACTATCTGTCCAATCTGAGTTTTCTGTTGCACAACTAAAACAACTTTTGAACGAGCACATGTTCGACCAAAACAAGTTCCTTCCAGAGGCTATTTTGCAGCGGCACTGTGGCTCCCGCTTAGCACCGCCCAAGAAATGCCAATAAACCAGAACACGTTTTTCTCCCATCCCGGAATGCTGTGTGGACTAGCCAGACCCTCCTCCGCAGCACTGTGGAGGAAGGTCTGGCAATGCAAGACTACATTAAAGAAGACTCATTGCATCAGTAACAAACACCAAAGACCCCTGCTTGGTCAGGTCTTGGTCACTCTTCTATGAGAGTTCATGTTAGTCCTCACCATCTAAACCCCTTCAGTGTGAAAACAGTTTAGAAGAGTGAAACACTATTGGAAGAGTGGGAGACAAATTTAAACAGAAATCATCTGTGAGTCAACATTGGAGAGCAAGGACAAATTTGTAGCACATAACAAGTTTCAAGAGAATAGAGAAAGCAAAGGCCAGAATTCTGACTTAAATACAAGTTTCAAGCCTGCACGAGAAATAGTATTTTTGCATTAATTTATGCACTACAGTAGAGCTTCCCTCGCTCAGTATCTTCAAAGCTGTGTGCTCTCCGTTTTATCCGTTTGCTCTTGTATGCAAATTCCAAGTGTGGGAAGTGTAAAATGATTTGGATTTGACCTAAACAAAAAGTGGCAGCCATCTATTCATAAGATGATTCTGTTTTTGTTTTTTACAACTCTGGTTTTATTTCCGTAGTTTAGGTCATCATTTTGGAAATAATAACATTGAACTCATGTAGTTTATTGCTGAGATCTGGGGATGTTTGCATAGCCTAAAAGAAGTTAGCTGATCAAAAACAGACAATCAGACAAAAGACAACAAAGTTTAACTGTAAAATTATAACCCAAACTGTATGTTTTAAACATTCGTCACATTTACAGACCTCCCTGGTTCAAATTTAATCTACCATACTTACTGTAAATTAAGTGTGCACGAACACAGTTTTTCTGGGAAATGACGGATTAAAACAATCAATGTAAGGTGCACTCACTTTCAGTTTCACCTCCAAATACAGTGCTTTAGATAAAATGGCTAAACTGTTGGCTTGTTTACAACTTTATCGTCTGACTGCTCATGTTTGTAACCCTGTTGTGCTTATCTTTAAAAATGGTGTCTTGTTCCCTTTTTTGTGATTTCCTACCAATGCCCATTGGCAAAAATAAATAAATTGTGACACTTACTGCCAGCCAGATATAGGCTTATCTCTTGTTAAGTATGTTAGTTAAAATGTGTTGGCAAAAAGTGTTAATGTGCTTTGTTCCAAATAGTTTTGTATATAATGGGCTAGGGCGTATTTCCCAAAATGTTGAACAACGGTATTGCTGTAATGCACTTTGTTGTACATCATCACCTCCCTCCTCTTTCACTTTTTAAATAATTTTCATGATGATGAAACAAAGAAGAACAAGTCGGATTGCCACAGATGTGAGACTTGTCGCTAAAAATAGTTAGTTTTTTTCTGTGACATTTCATGACTCTAGGTTATAGCATCACTGGCAAACTCAGCATGTTTGCAGCTCCAAATGGCTGCAAGAGATAAGTGTTTGAACATTTTCAACTTCAATACCCAGAACTCTTTTAAGGTGACATCAGTAAGCAGCACATTTTGTGATGCTTTATACCAAAGAGGAAAGCAAAGTAATGAAGGCGGAAAAGGTCTGCTGAGTGCAGCTTTTTCTGGACAGAGTGCTGCTCTCTCTCTGTGTGGGAGTCAGATTGGATTTCTTTCTTAAATTTTGATTCTTTATTGCCTGTGGCCAGAAAAAGTAAAAACATCAGTAGGATTTTATTTTGCCAGACAGAAGGAATCTGCTACAATTTACAGAGACAGGACAAATATCTTTGTTGCAGTCACACTTAATGTTTTTATTTCAGAAAAAAAAGTATATACCAAAATGTAGTCGAATTCAGAGGTCATACTTCACCGAACATCGTCAAAGAGTTCTGGCTGAAAGTGTTTGGAAAAAAAGAAATGAAGTGACCTTACAGCATGTGTCTGACAAGAATGAGTACACCATCTGAAAAGGAAATGTTCTGCTGCTTTCTGTAACAGCTGCTGGATATGAGTACCAAAGCTGAACACATGGCCTTAGTTTAATTGAATCTTCTCGCAGGCTTCTTGCTCTGACAACCGAAAGATGACAACATGTGTCTTCTCCCTGAAAATAACGCCCATGTTCACTGTTTTCTCCCTTGGGTTAGTGCTTCAGAGTGGATTACAGGAATAGTATTTTTACACATTATGGCCATTATGTGAAATATGATTCAGGATACTTAGGCACTGCCTCGACTCCTCATATTCATGCAAAACCACCACAGGGATAGTTTTACCCTCTGGGCCTCCTAAAATATCTCCTGCGTGAATGTGGTAAGAGTTGTTGGGCACACGGCCTCCTGACCTTTTTCTGCCGTTTGCATCCAATGAGCCAAACATGTGGACTGTAATGTAACCCACACATAAATCTAAACAATGGGCATATAGAAATGACAGCCTGTCCTCACCAACACGTTCTCACTCTCCCATTGCGTAAAATACGGACTCTTACCGTGGATTTCCACAGGATGCAGAACGTCAGCGGACCGGCTCCGCTGCGGAATGGCTGCGTGCTCCGCCGTCCGTCAATACCCACCAGGTCCGGATTTGTTGCTTAACGGCTGCAACCAGCCGACCACAAGATCTCGCGAATTCACGTATGTTCGCGTGATATAACAGGATGTAGTTTCTATAAACAGAACCACAAAACCAACAACAGTTTGTTTACATCCAGAGGAGTAGAGGGGAAACAACTCTGTGCTGTGTTTTCAAGGTGTAGTGCAGGGAAATATGACCTGCCGTGAGCACGGTGTATTTTATTTTGAAAAGTAACCGGATGTTTTATTTTGTTTCTGTGCTCGACTTCCTGTCAAAATAGAAGCTCTGCGTATCTGCTCCGGACTGATGGAACTGGGACGGAGTAGGGAGGCAGACGTTCTGCAGTCAGTGGAAATACACACATTGACTTTAATGGAAACCTAATGACTCCGTCGACGTTCCGCAGACGTCCCGTATCTAGTGGAAATTGCCGGTTAGTCATGTGCCTTTTGTTTGTTATTCACGCTAAAAGTCTCCTTCACTTTTGATGCTCTGCGTCGGGACGTAAGTTTAACTGACAAGCAGCACAAGAACAGGACAGTTAGGTTCAGGAAAAGATCGTGGGTGGGGTTATAAAATGTACGTTTCAGTGACACGCGGGACAAGAACGGGATACAAACCCCGGTCTCCTGGGTGAAAGTCCTGTGTTGTTTGACCCATCCACCACCTCAACCACCGGGCTTTCATACGGGCTTTCATACTACTCGTTACCCTTGTCGCTCTTAATACTACGTCATCTTACAGCGCCACAGTCGCGCTGCTGCTCTGCCCAGTGCGTTCCATACAGACACTGAAGGGTGCTTTTTGCGTCGTATCTGACGCTGAGAGACAATGACCAAGTGGTTGCAGTTGCTGACTCTGTCTTATTTCAGATCGGCAACGGTGGGTTTAAAAGATTTTCGTGTGCATGTTGGCTGGATTGAACTTTATGCAAATGAGGAGCAGGGGACTCGACCCCCTGCTTCTTTAAAGTCCCTGCGACGCTGCCAGAATGCATTACACGGCTGCTCCCATTAAAATTAATAGGAAGCGTTGAAAAGAGTCTGACAATGGACACACACCTTTAGGATAGTGGTTTGAGGGTAGAAGCTTCCCCTGATAGTACGTGTCCATGTACGCGTTGTTTTCACGGATGGGATCATCCCGCTACCCAGCATTGCACACTAGTGGGCTTGCCACCAGTTTCTCTTCACTGACCAATGACAAGCAAAGAAAACAGTCACCCTCCTACAACCGCGATGGCTGCAGCTAATTGGATGAACATGTCAAACGGGATTTCAAAACCGACCATAATGGCGGCTCGTTCGGAATACAATCTCGTATTTTACGAAAATAGTTCACCGACACGTGTTTCTGAAAACACGTTAAGCGAGAAATAGGCCATGCAGTAGCAGAATCTGTGTTCAATTCAGATCGACAAAGGTCGGTTAAAAATGTTTTTGTCAGCTTGTGATAGGCGGCGAGCCGAGCTGGATACAAAGTTGTATCCAGCCAACTTTATGCAAATGAGGAGAGGGCGACTCAACGCCCCACTTCTCCAAAGTCCCAACCCAGTCTCACGGCAGTTCGTGAAATGGTCACGTTATTTTGATCTATTGATTTGTGTACAGGGAAATGATTTTCTACTTTATTTCGTGGTGGTCACCACGAAATTGGAACATTACCATTTCACGAACTGCCATGCGACTGGGGGTGATGGTGACAACATGATCCACGGAGGATCATACTTATGCCGAGCCACAGGAGAAGGAATCCTCGTCGCCAAAAAAGCTTCATAGCTTCTTGGTACATAACGGCTACCGTAGTTGCAACACGCATTTCAAAAAGCGAGGCGCTAGAGAGCACTATTCGTTTGAATGCAAAATACAATTTCACCGCTAGATGGGAGGAATTCCTACACGGTTTTTCTCGCAGCTCCTGGTGTAAATATCCTTTAGGGAAAGGTTAGGGCACCGCATAGTGTGTGTTCAGCCGAACAACCTACTCTTTTCAGGGCCTTGCGGTCTTGTTTGCTTCTGTTTTTGTACCAGCCAGTGATCTTCCCCGTCAGGACGCTCTCGATGATGCAGCAGTAGATATTGCTCAGTATGTGCCACATATTTCAAAATATAACAAATATGGTTCACATAATACATTTTTACAACCATACACATACAGTATAGATTTCCAGAATGCAAATGCTGATATATGAGGTATGAATATATTGTTTCTTATGTAATTTAAACATTCATACAGATTGCTTGTAAATTCAAACCAGGATCTTTGCTGTGAGGAGACAAATATCCCAAATATGGATTTTTCTAATATGTCCATTTAAAACAGCATTATATTGTCTTTATATATATTTATTAAAGTTTTTGAAATGACCCTTTCCTTATTTATTATTTAAACACTGCAGTTTCGGGTTTTGTTTATTTTCCTCTGTGTAACAGAAAACAAGTAGTTAATAACATAATTTCATAAAACTTAAAACCACATATGCGAGATACAAATTTTTACTATGTTTTACATTTATTATATGGGTGTATTTTATTAATGTGTACAAACAAATATTTTGTTTAAGTTGTGCTTTTTTTCAAACATATTCTTATTAAACTTGTTTTTGCAAAGCAGTAAAAAAAAACGACAATACACATATACAAATAAATAACACAAAATACAGACAACCAAAAAAAAAAAAAAAAGGAGATAAAACCAACTGAAAAAAGCAAAACAATAACAAGAAAGTGGGAATCCAGGGAACCCGTAGTCATCCTTACATCTGAAAAGCCTGATAGACTTCAAAATCATCCCCAGCTAGAAATTCCCATAATTTTTCCAGGCCACTTCTATCAGTCCCCACTTCATCCTTTGAGATTTAGTGGCTCCCAGGTATTCAAAGAAGGGGTCCCAGATCCGGTAGAATAAAAAGGGTTCATCCTTTACGACTGTGGAGAAAACTTCAAAAGAGATAATACTTACAGTAGGTAGCCAAGAATTTAGGGGAGCTTTATCAGTGATCCACATAGCTAGGATACATTTCAGAGCAGAATGCAACAGAATATGCAAAATGTCTCTTACAAAAAATCAGCAGGTAACTCATTTAGATCTAGCAGGCAAGTCCTTGCACCAAGATGTAAAGGGAAATTGTAGTCAGGGGCGGGTCTAGAGTGGGGGCCTGGGGTGGCACCTGCCCCCCCCTGAAATTGCCCCCCCAATCCGTTGGGCTAGAGTACTGTGAATCTGACAAATTTGATTTCCACTGGATCAGAGTACTGTCACTTTGCTGCCTGTTCTGCCAATCACTGCCTTTCCATTTGGTAAATGGATGTATACTTTAAACACACATTGTATGGCAACTGTGTACTTTGTTGAAAGTAGAAGTAGAAACATATTGAGCTCACTGTAGAACACTTGTTGCTGTAAGAAATTTATAGTGTATTGCACTTTATTTCTGTTATGTTTCCTATTATCTGAAAACTGTGTACTGCAAGGTTTTCTTTGTTGAAGTTTTGGGCAAGTTTAATGTAAGTGTATTTAGTTTTATACGGTTCTGTAAAGAAAAAAAGCTTCACAGGCCTTGTCACATGACCAATTCATATTTTAATGATTTTTTGCCAAGAGCCCATAGAAAATGTTTATTGTATTTGGATACACAATTTGTTGAAAATAAAAACAAGTGAAATTAATAATGAATGTGATGTGTTTTATTTAGCAAAAGTACATTGTGTTGTTCTATCCTATCCAATATTTCCTATATTTCTAAGCAGATTTTATATGCCGTATTCTGATCAAATCCCCCCCTGTGCCACCCCACTTAAAAACCCTGATTGTAGTCTCATACAGCCAGACATGAGGGCAGCTCCAAAAGTGAACCAACAGCAGATTGACATTTAGTGCAAAGATCTAATAGATCCGGATTCATTCTGTGTCTGGCTTCAGGAGTAATATAAAGCCTGTATATAATCTTAAATTGCCTTTCCCAGGCTGAATTAGATGCTAGGACACCAGAAGGCTGGCTGCAGAAAGGCATTCTAGGCCTCTGGTTCTAATAAAGTGCCCAGTTCACATTCCCACTTGTTCACTAACTTTGTCAGAGTTGTCCGCCTTGAGGCTGCAAAGTAGCTTATAAAGCTGTTTGGTAGTGGATTTACACTGCCTACTCTCTACCAACAAAGATTCTTTGGATATAGCGAGCCCGAAACACATATGAAATATTGATGAAAATATGTCCATTTATGTATATGTTAACATACGGTATATAGCCAATTATTATCTATATATGTTTATACTGTATAAGGCCACATATGAGATAAATATTAATTCTTCATTTATAGGTTGGTAAGTAAGGTTAAGGACACTGGGTGAATAGAAAAGTTTTAACAAGACTACTACTTTAAATTTCAGCTGATGAGTCAGAGTGTACTGTGTTTCTGGTGTTGACTTAACATGTGAAAGAAGTATCTAGCCTGTTTAAATCCACCTCTTTTTACTTGATTTTCGTCTATTTCCCTTTCCCAAAGGGAAAGATGAACTGCAAGGCTAAAATGCATGTATGAGGCTTCATTTGAAACCTAAATTTTTCTAGTTTCTGAAAAGGTGCTTGATTAGCATCATCATACACTACAAACATGGTTCAAAATAGTTATTTTGGTCCCGTCTAAAACAACGTAATTTAAAAAAAAACAAAAAAAAAACTAAAACATACTTTGTGCCACACTATGCAGACCACAACACATACCTTCTACACCTTGTCAACAAGACCTCTATAAAGTTTCAGAACTCTAGTCCTAACCTAATGGGAGCTAGGGAGTTTTCAGTATTTGGTATTACAGGTGTCACTGGTGTGCAAAAACCTCGCCAAGTGACCAAATTTTGCTAAATGCTTTTACTCACTTCTATGCTATTAGAAAAAACATACTAAAGACTTAAAATTACAAAACCTTTTTTACATTTATTGAAACCATAGACAGTATATAAACTGGACCAACAGATCCCGTTGCTCTGGACAGAGACCAGTGAAGGATATAAGAAGCAGTTTTGCGGTGATGGCTGAGCGTTACCGTGCAGCCTCCAACTGAGCTCGAAGACGTAGATGTGAGGTGAGCAACCTGTCTGAAAGTTGTAAGTCTTCTGGGAGCTGTGCCAAGAGAAATCTCAATCATTCCCAATCTTACAGAGACGGAGAGCGTAGGTATATGTAAGGAGATAACATAGGCACAGGCTAATTATTGCTAACTAAAATGCTAGTTAACAATAGTAATTAAACTTAAACAGCGAATGTAAGTCGAAACTGCCTGCGAGCTTCTCCTGTACTTTTATTCCTCTACTATTTCGACAGTAAGTCGCGTGGTTATAACACAATCGTTAGCCTATTTTTACAAAAACGTCTACTATGGAGCCATAACATGAGATACAAGGTAATGGAGCCTTTTATACATTGTCGTGTTTCTTTAGAAATAAACAATGGACAAATAAAGTCTTTAAACGCTTCAGATGTAAAGTTATTCACTGTCAAAGTGACGTCAAAATGAATGGCAGTCAATGGAATGCTAACGGGAGGTGATGGCTTGGTAGCATCAAAATGGCGCCATAGGAGCTATGCGTTCTGGGGAGAGGCTTACCCCCTTGATTGAAACACTGTTGAACATATTTTTTCTCATAAATCACATGTATGTGTCTGCTGGCTCTGGGAGGCGGGACTTAGGTCTGTTGCGCATTCATTTGGATTTGCTCCCATTGGATGTTCCTCGTTGGAAAGGGAATGTGATTGGCTACAACTGCCATGATTGACGTGTTGATAGCCAATGACAGCTTTTTCTAAGATGGATGCTCAGAGAGATGACGCAGTGTATTGACGCTCCACAGTGGGAGCGTTTGCTGGACGTCGGGGGCTGTCCCGGGGTGAAAACTAAACAGAAAAAGCTGCGGATAGTTTCATTGTGTAGGCAGCAACCTGAAGAAAACAAATATATCCAGCAACACGGTGCAGGGCATGGAGAAATATATTATTTCAGACGGAACTTTTTCTTTTGTGTTTAAATGCTTATTATGTAACATTACTCGAACTCACGTAAGTTACGTAACCGGTCGCCGGCAACCCGGTGGATGTTAACAGGCTAGGGGTTTGCAAAGGAGAAAACAAATCTAACCTGTAATTAAAAATGCATAGTGCTTATCATTCCGGTAAACACAAGACAAGAGTCTACAGCCACACTATAGCAGCACTGTGAGGCTGTACTGCACACCAGGGCTTTTTAAGATTTTATACAGGCTTTGTATTACTCCTGAAGCCAGACACAGAATGAATCCAGATCTATCAGATCTTTGTACTAAATGTCAATCTGTTGGTACACTTTTTCATTGTTGTGGAGCTGCCCTTATGTCCGGCCGTATTAGGCTACAATGGTTCAACAGCTTGACACAAATGTTAAGCGCCCTTTACATCTTGGTGCAAGGACTTGCCTGCTGGGACTAAATGATGAGTAACCTGCTGATTTTTTGTGAACAGAGACATTATGTATATTTTTAAAAATGCATAGTGCTTATCATTCTGGTAAACACAAGACTAAGAGTCTACAGCCACACTAGTAGCACTGTGAGGCTGTACTGCACACCAGGGCTTTGAGCTAAATGCGAACACAAGCATGATAACATGCTCAAAATGGTAATGCTAACATGTGGCTGTTTAGCTGGTACAATGTTTACAGTTTTCAACATCTTAGTTTAGAGAGTTAGCATGCTAACTAGCATCAAACCTAAAGTACAGCTGAGGCGGATGGAAGTGTCATTGGTTTTGCAGGTATTTGACCTTAGTCATCATAGTCAGCGACACGAATATGTGTACCAAATCTCATGGCAGTCCATCCAATAGTTGTCGAAACATTTTACCCAAAACCACAACTTTGAACTTCATGGCGGCACTATAGGAAAAGTCTGGGGATCACCAAAGTCAGTAAGATTCATCATCTGGGCACCATGAATGTCTGCACCAGACCTAGTCTATAGCCACAACGTTCCACTTCCGGGATTGCCGATGCCCTCCACTTTCTTTGTGTTGTAATTTTAAACTCTGCTGGATTTATGAGGACTATGGTTAACTGCTCCTCAAATCCAGACAGCTAGTTAGACTATCTGTCCAATCTGAGTTTTCTGTTGCATGACTAAAACAACTTTTGAACGTGCATGTTCCACCAAAACAAGTTCCTCCCGGGGCTATTTTGCAGCGGCTCCGTGCAGAGCTTAGTGTGGCCCAAGGCGATTGTGACTGGTTTAAAGAAATGCAAATAAACCAGAGCACGTTTTTCTCCCATCCCGGAATGCTGTGTGGACTAGCCAGACCCCGGAGGTAGGTCACACTCCTCTGTTATGGTGTGGTGGCCATTTCAGTAGATTTACTCACTAACATTGTTGTGGAAACAAAAAAACTGTATTTTGCTGTAATCCAATGACACGGAAAAAAAGTAATCCACAGCAATCAGTAGATCCACAAAAAGGTAAATGACACAGTGCATCCAGCAAGGCAAGCGAGCGTCACATTCACCAGCCAGCTCCAAACAGGTGAACGAGGCCTCTCCACTTCGCCGTTTAAACAAAGTGGAATAAAACGTATAAAAGTCCAAATCTACACAAAACCCGCAATCAATTAGTAAGCTGACATCACATTTATAAACATGGCATTTAGGAAACCTTTATTGCAAGGTTGGCACGGCAAGATGTCCAGACTAGTGCAACAGTAACTTTCGTTTTTTGCGTCCTGCTGCTCCCATCGTCAGCCAGGTAATATTTTTTTTACTAAAGCCCTATATGAAATCAGATGTATTACCTACCACCATTTAGTTTTGTGTTATTTAAGATATTTATAAAATATCTGGTCATGCCATATGTAATTATTCCACTCATTTTTTAAACAATGCAATTACCCGTTTCAGCCACCAGGGACAGTGCTCCTCCTGCCCCCCCAGCAAACTCCGCGTATGCGGTCAGACCCATCTTGTAGCGAAGGAGGGCCGAGACTGAGAGCTACATGGATAAATATGCAGCAAACAAGCCACTTTGAAATTTTGCTCTTTTCATGAATAAAAAAGTTGGGTGACCCCCCCCGCCCAGACTAAAAAATGTTGGATGACCCTCCCCTCCCCCTATTTTCCTCCGGTGGTCCATTCCATAAATACCGAACGGTCCCTAAGTCCTGGAAGATCTTTTTCTTGTCATTTAGATGGGCTCCCTCAAGCTGTAAATGCAAACCTAAGAAAGAGAGAACGTGAAAGAAAGACAGAGTGCAGGTGGGAGTGTATAGGACTGTAACTGTGTAGGTGTGCGTGTCTGGCCTTGGTTCATCCCCACACTGTGCTTCATCATCACAGTGTGGTGTCAGAGAGTGTGAGTAAGAGTCTCAGGTGAAAGCCATGTATGCTATGCAGCAGTTGCTCCCAGTTATTTGGATGCTTTTTTACAGATGAATATTTTATTGCTGCCGGATGCCTCTGTAAACAGAGAAGCAGCAGCAGTTTATATAGTGAAGATAAAGTTTGGGGAGGCAGTAGCTCAGTCTGTAGGCTTGGAAACAGAATCGGACCAGGTACAGAGTGTGGACTGGTAGCTGGACAGGTGTCCTTAAAGTGGTTATTTGTAACTTTCAGCTTGCATTGATTCCAGCGGCCCCTTTGAACAAAAAAGCTGTGTGTGTGTTTTTACCACACCAAAAATTTAATTAAAATACAATTAGGCATTTATAAAGAAATCTCCTGCTACCTTTTACCTGGCTGGATACACTAACACAGGCTTTTCCGGTGTTACACCGAAATCTGTGACCCTTCAGAATGTGTGCTCTGTAGCGCCGTCTACCTCATCATCATTTTGTGTCTTTACAGCAAAACTCCCGGGCAAAAGCATTAATAATTACTATATAGTAGAGAACTGCTAGAAAAATAGCGTTCTCTTCATTTTTAGTCTGCTTTGCTGTTACAGGTCATTTAAACTCAGGCTCCTTCCCCTCTCTCTCCCCCTTCATGTCAGTTATAGAGGTTACACACCAACCAGACAGCCGACCGTCGGCAGAAAAGGCAGTCGAAAATGCCTCAAAACACACTGAGGTGACGCCGACTTGAGCGTACGCTCTGCACGTGCGCGAAACATAATATGTCTCCATAGCAGCAGGCGGCGCTTCTCTGTATTGTTTCCCAGAAAATGAAAACCGGCAGCTGATAGGACGAACGCATCACGTGGGTCTTTTTTCTCAGGAAATTCACATCACAGATTGTCATGGCGGCTTGTTCAGAATACAATCTCATATTGTATTAAAATAGTTCACCGAAACGTGTTTCTGAAAACATTTTAAGCGAGAAATAGGCCGTGCAGTTGCTGAATCTGTCTTCATTTCAGATCAACAAAGGTCTATTTAAAAGATTTTTGTCAGATTTTGAGCGGCTCATCCGCTCGCAATTTCCGGGTGAGCCCCGAGTGCCCGGTCTCCGACTTCACATGTCAGGTCGGCCCAAATAAAGGCCGACGGCTCCTCCGACAGAGGACGGCACGGGACACACCGAACAGACTCGAGTCACCGACCTCGCCAGACTGTCCGACGGCCGATAATCGTCTCTGTGTGTCAGCGCCTTTACATGTAGTCACAGAACAAACCTCTAACTGTGTGTGTGTGTGTGTGTGTGTGTGTGTGTGTGTGTGTGTGTGTGTGTGTGTGTGTGTGCGTGTGTGTGTGTGTGTGTTCTTGTTTAACTATATTCGTGGGGTCCAAAAACCGGGAGTACAGTATACTTGTGGGGTCCGGACAGCTTTGTGGGGCCAAAATGTTGGACCCCACAACTTTAAAGGGCTGTTTGAGGGTTAAGACTTGGTTTTAGGATTAGGGTTAGAATTAGGTTATGGTTAGGGTTAGGGTAAGGGTTAAGGTTAGGCATTTAGTTGTGATGGTTAATGTTAGGGTAAGGGGCTAGGGAATGCATTATGTCAATGACGGGTCCCCACAAAGTGTGTGTGTGTGTGTGTGTGTGTGTGTGTGTGTGTGTGTGTGTGTGTGTGTGTGTGTGTGTGTAAATTAAGAAAAAAACGAGTTTCATCAAGAGGACAGATGAAGTACATTAGGTCCCAGACCTCTCTGGGTATACCATCCAGTGCATAAGCATATGTAAACACACACTCCAATGGTCTGGGACTCTGACACACAAATACTTTCAGGCTCAAAAACTACATCTGCACTTATAGACAGTGTGAAGCTGTTATAATATTGGTTCGGTCTCAGCAATCTGATTCAAAGTTTTGTTTCCCTACAGGCAATGAGCAGCGAACCTCCATCTCCAGTGGCCTCAATTACAGAGAAAAGCTTCTTTCCAGGTTTGTGCTCCGAAAACTGTAGGTAGAAATCTCTGTGAAATGTTTCCAACACATAGTGGCAGCTCTCCTGCACATATACTGTATATGAGACAGCTGTGACACACATCATTGTATGATAAAAGCCAAACAAGTCATTTTAAGCACTTTCAAGCACACTCAGACTCCCGTATTGTAAATGATGAAGTATCTTTGTTCTACGATTCCTGAATGATAAATTAATTGTGCAGTTGAGTCTAAAAAATCATCAGGAGATTTAGTTAAAGAATAAAATCTTAGTCCGCTCTCATTAACGAGGTCCCTGCTTTCCAATGAAACTCACTGATCTGATGAAACTTTCTGTCTTTTATATTGGTACATTTAGTTGGGGATGCAATTAGAGGGTTTTGAACAAAAGTATCCATTCATATTCGCATGCATTTGAGCAAGAGGCAGCAAAGGCTACATAACAAGTTGCCAGTGCATCATGGGATTACACACAGACAGAAAAACTGTCTTTTTACCATTACATTGTCAAAGAAGAAGCTAACTAATGCCGATAGCATTTTGTATTTAATTATTCATAACATATCTAATAATTATCCAGAAATGACTGGCTGAGTGTATTAATGGCTTGGTGAACAGCAGAAACCTGGCTATTCTGCTGTTACAGTCACAAAAACAGTGGGTGACTTCTGAAGGACAAAGCTTTTATTAAACCACAGAATTTACATAAAATGTTTTATTTTCAGTCCACTGGTAGCAAAGTGTAAAAACAGACAATTATAATCAGCATGTACATATATGCAGAACACAGTAGCCACACATGTTTATACTTATATAGTAATATATACTTTATATTACTGTAGAGGATGCTTTTGATCACTGCTTCGGATCAGAGAGGCGAAAGACATGGCAAAAAAGTATGTGAAGCACTTGCTGCTGCTTCTTTCTCATTATTGTGTGTACAAGGTAATAACTGAAGGCGACTAAGATGAGTGTTTCAACATTTTTATTAACTTAGATCTTCTAAAATCTGGACTATGGTGGAAAGACAGCAAGTGAGCAATGTCCAGAGATACTATCAACCTGAAACAAAAGTTGGGGGAGTTAAATTAGGATTTTTTCCCCCCTCTGGAAATGCTGCCCTAGACTGTTGTGACTAGTTACTATGTGAAAAAAAATATATATTTACATGCTTTACATATACTGTAATATGGGGCAGCTGTGGCTCAGGAGGTAGAGCAGTTGTCCAATCGGAAGGTCGGCAGTATGATCCCATGTAATCTGCATGTCACAGTGTCCTTGGGCAAGATACTGAACCCCAAATTGCGCCATCGTTGTGTAAATGTGTGTATATGTTTATCTGATGAGCAGGTGAAACCTTGTACGACAGCCTCGGCCACCAGAAAGGTCACCACAGGCCAAAAATAAATGTTGATGTTATTTAAAATTACATTACATTAAAATGTGTCATATTTTATAGAAAATTAACATTCTAAATCTAAAATAAAATTTCGAAATAATAACACTGCTTTTTAATGTGCCTTACAGTAATTTTATTCATTTGAAGAGATGATCCATATACTTCTTTTTGGGAGCATAAACATATTTAAAAGGATAACACCTTTCTGACTGAAAAATGAAGTTGAAATGTAATGTAATGTAATGAAGAGTGGAAGTTTACCAGCAATGTACTTTACATTCCCGTAAAACTCAGATGAAGTAATGTTTAGCAGCACAAAACGTTTCGTCGTCATTACGGTTAGGATTTTACAGCACTTGCATGAGCATGTCAAAAGCCATGGTGAGGCAGAACAAACGGAGGCGGGGCAAACTTGGCCCATGGGCCCCAAATTGGGCGGCCTTGCTTTAAAGGTGCTCTGCCACACAAAACCGTTTTTACTTGTATCTTTTAATCTTTGAATCTTTTATCTTTTAAATGTTAGGTCCATGTGTATTTGTGTTATGTCGAAAATGTGAAAATGAACTGCTACCTACTCTGTCAGCTCTAGCCACTGAAAAAAAAATAAGTGGAGAAATCAGGCCAATTACAAAAGCTGGTCAGTCTGACGTGGTGTTGCCTGAGCTCATTACTATTCATGAGCTCACCCAGTTGCGCTGGGTAAAGGATGCTGATAGCCAGGCTCTCATTGGCTAGCTGTTAGCTAATCAGAGTCAAGCAGCTTAGCTTGTTGAATATTAATGAGAACTGGCACAAATCGAGCTGAGTCTTCCTGCAGGCTTTCTATATCACGCTAGAATGGCTTGAAACAAGGTAACCAAGGCATTTTTTCCACACCAAATGTTACAGAGTCCATGGTAGAACTTCAGACATTACCACAAAGTAATGAAATGTGTGGCAGGGCACCTTCAAAGCAAGACTTTGTAACTTTTGCTGAACAGTGGCCACTGTTGCTACAAGTGTCAATTACATGGTAATGACAAATGATACAACATAACGGTAGTACAAGAAGTTTACTTTAAAACACCCTATATTTTTGGCTTGAGGGTCGAATGTGTGCATTTTTGGTAACAAACTGTGTAAAAGGGAATGAGTCATCTTTACTTATATATAATGTACAGTGGAAAGAATTGTGTGTGACAGAATTGCCGGTGATCAACATATAATCCAACCTACTGTATGTGGCTTTTGATTTAAAATGTGTAAGAATAATGTCAAACACACAATTGCAGTGACACAAAAAAGGCACAGAAGGGCAAACAAAACAAAAATGCACAGTATTGTTCTAATCCATGCGATCTTCAGCATGTGGCCACATGTTCTCATCCACATCACATCTTACAGTTGGTATGTCGTCTCTTGCTACGCACCTTGGATAGAAATGCTTGGCATGCCTTATCCACCCCTGGCAGTCATCAGCTGAGATGCCTCTGCAGCCGGCATCCATTGCGTCCAGCAGAGACATTTGGTCATGTGGCCGATGATCATATACCTTCCACCTCCAGGAAGAACAAAATTCCTCAATGGTAGTTAAGGAAAGGCGAGCAAGGAGAGAGGAAAAGGGAAAACATTCTTGGATGGGGCGCAAACCAGTTTGTGATTGCATGTGCATGTTGAAATGTTACATTGTCCCATTCAATCACAAATGTCCTCATGTTTCCTCCAACCTGTTCCATTTATTTAAAAACAAAAGAAGTCGATCAGTGTTATAGGGACCAATGGTTCTTTCAGACCAGCACTTGAGATTGCAGATCACATTGTAATATTTGCTCCTCTCTGACCCAGCACATCAACCGTCGCCCTTTTCCCGATGGCGTTTCTTCCTCACCGACGTGTCTTCTCAATGTTTCAATGTTCATTTAGAAATGCTTTTCAGCTGTTTTAATATTGAGTTTGAGCTGCAGTTGTTGCAGAAGTAGAGGCGTTGTACAATATTTAAGGTTTTGAACATAATGGCTTCAATTCTGACGTGTTGTGTGCATGCATTTGTAAATAAGATAAGATTTATAAATAAATGTTGGTATTGGGCAAGGTTGTATGTAAAGAAGAAATCAACATTTTAGAAATGGGTTAGTTGACTGCATCTTTTGTGGTAACAACATGAATCATGTTAATGGTATGGCCTGAACAGACCGATGTTGGGCTAATTGTGTTTAGAGTTTTGAAAATGTGACTACAGATTGGACAAAAGGATGTTAGCGATTGTAAAAAACTGTAACAAACTGTGAATGAAACTAAACAACCACACAATAAAGGTTGAGGAAAAAACAGAGGACGCTGGCACAATGCTGGCTTAACTTCTTCCGTGTCTACCCTTCACAATAAAAGCCCAGCTTAAATTCACTCAGAGCATTTCGCTACGAGGAAACGCAATATAAAGGCCTTTTTTTGCAGAGATATCAAACAAAAGCCAGACACTATATTGTATTAAGTTGCTGTGCTGTAAATTCACCATTTCTAAGCAGACAGCAGAAGATAACATCTCAGAGCCTGACATGGCAAAGATAGCTCTCTTCTCTTCGTCTCACTCAGACTAGGTTGTGTAGGTGTTCTAACTTATTATAGTAGCTTACATAGTAAGTGCTTTGGGGGCCTTCTGTACGGTAAGTTATTTCGGGGTACAATGGTTCTGGAGAATAGCCTAGAAATCTAGACGCACCCTAGCGGCAGCAAATGTAATTTACAGCCAGGGTCAGTCTAGCAACTCTCCGTTGGCTTGCGAGCTGGAAAAAACAAACTCTAGTCAGGCCAATCACATTGTGTATAGAGTCGCTAGGCAGGCTTAACATAATGACGGCAGAATTGCGACCACAGTCAATGGTCAGTTCCGTGTGAATTCCCTGCTACTTGAAAACAAAGAAAGTGGCTGCTGCTGCTGGCAAACAGCGGTCTTTTGAATCGGCTATGGCCACGACTCTGGAAGACTTGGAGTTAAGCTTTTCTTTGAGAAAAGAACAAAGAACGGCACTGAAGTCATTCTTAAAAAAGGAAGATGTGTTCGGAGTTTTGCCGACCGGATACAGCAAAAGTTTAATCTATCAACTAGCGTTGCTCTGGTTGGTTGTAGCGCTATCCTAGTGCGTGCAGAGTGAATTTGAAAGACAACCGTTCATCCCGCCCCTCGGATTGAGCCCTGCCAATGGTGAGTTCCCAGACCCAACATCTTGATGTGGGTCTGGCTTGTCAGGCTTTCTGGAGAAAGCGATGCCACAGGCCAAGCAATCGGCCCGTTCCAAACAGGCACGTTTTGTACATAGTCTTGTTTAAAACTACACAACAGTATATGAAGTAGTGGCTGCTTTCAGGTTACCGCATCAATAACTAAAAGGGACCAAACTTCAGAAAGAGTACATTTTCTCATTCTGAACATCAACATTCACTACAAGTAAAACAAAAAGTAGAGAGAAAAGAAAGCTGTAAAGTAGAAATAATCTGGTATTACTGTAAATGTACAGTTGCCAGAGA
This sequence comes from Sander lucioperca, assembly GCF_008315115.2. Classification (NCBI taxonomy): domain Eukaryota; kingdom Metazoa; phylum Chordata; class Actinopteri; order Perciformes; family Percidae; genus Sander; species Sander lucioperca. Next base: position 27,262,834 of record NC_050179.1, on the reverse strand, counting down.
GTGGCATGATCCCTATTCCTCTGTTTATTTGTTTTTAAAACAACATTATTGTTTGAATGTAGCAGAGAGAGTGAAGGAAGAATGGATGGGTGAGTTAGTGACAAAGAGAGTAAAGGAAAAACAGAGAGAAAAAGAAGACATACTGAGGGAATAGGAGGACTTGAAGGACATATTATGAAGATATATGCAAAGGAGGGGCGAACACGGGGGGAAAGAGAAAGAAAGAACAGAAAGAGAGTGAAGGTTATACTAATGAATGGTTAAACTGGGGAGAGAGAGAGAGAGAGAGAGAGAGAGAGAGAGAGCAAAGAAGAGGAGAGGGAGGTTAGGAAGATAATGTGCAGGTGGCTAGAGATGTTTAAAGAAAGATGGTTTGTCTCTTTGTGTGTGTGTGTGTGTGTGTGTGTGTGTGTGTGTGTGTGTGACCTTGAGCGACTAAATCAATAGCTACATGTAAATCAAGGTATTTTACAGTTTAAGTGCAGAAAACACAGTGTCAGTAAGGATTGACCTAACTGAGCAGTAAACGGTCTGCAAGGCTCATTACACACGAGGAAGATATATGTTCAGAACATAAATCAGATCAGCAGCATGAGGTGTGCGTGTGTGTGTTTTTCTGTTAACATTGGTTTTCTCAGCTTTAAAAGTGTGTGTCATGGACGTATTCTGTTTATCTGTCTCTACTTGTGTGTGTGTGTGTGTGTGTGTGTGTGTGTGTGTGTGTGTGTGTGTGTGTGTGTTTGTTTTGCTGCAGTAATCCCAGTGACAAGAGCCTTATTGCCCCAGCTGTGACCTGACCTTTCTCTAATTGACTCTAATCAATTGAGCTCTATCTATTCTATCAAGCCGCTCTAAATGGGGATGATGCTCCTCTTCACTTCTCCGCTCTGCATGCTCCATTCAAGATTTTATGTTCTCTTAAATGAGGGATATCACTTAATTCACCACTGATGTGCAGTATTCCTGTTCCAAAAACTGGACAACTTTACATGAATGCAGCAGATGTACCGTACTACACTGAATTCTCAGAAGTTCTTCAGCTAAATATACTGAGATGCAGTTAATCAGTGGATATATTGTTGATTTAAGGGAATAGAAGTTCTTTTCCAACTGTAGTTTTTTTGCCACTATTTTTTCATTCTTGTCTTTCATATATCCCCGTGGGTAAATTAGGTTGCATTGCTTTAGAAGGGAGTGACACTAATTGCAGTGCAAACTAAAGTTTTTTTTTCTTACAACTCTGTTGTTCATGAGAGCCAAGTTCGGTATCCACTCGCTGTGTTATTCTTCTTAATTTTGTCTTTGCGCCCTAGTAACAACTCCGATTGAGCCTATGTGTGAATAGAGTAGGGAATTCACAGCAACTATGTTGATGACATTTCTATCGCGGCTCGTGTGAAATGGAAGAAAACAAACAACTGAGAGTGAAGCAGAAGGGTGATTTACATGAAGACTGCAATGAAAATGTCTAACTAGAGAGACAACGAGATTCTGTAACTTCTGTCGGTAAGGGCCTACACCAAAATCGTCAGACAAATTCAAGGACTTTTTTTTTTAGATTGTTTATGACCAAATTACAACGCGGTGTAATCCTGTCTACTGCATGCTCTACCCAGCGCCACACCTCGTCTAACCACACGGAGTATTTCCAGTAAGTGAGAATGTGTCTGACATGGACAATCTCCTGTTGAGTGCTACATGTGTAAAAATGAAACTCCGGACAATGTACAGACCTGATTCCGACATTGTCTAGAGTTCCAACACAGTCTCACTCCCAGTGAGTCAGAAAGCGACTCTTGGTCAAGTGCCTTTGGCATTTGTTACTGACGTTTTCAACTACCTCTCCACTGTCCTGTGGTGTCCCACAGGGCTCAGTTCTGGGGCCCCTGCTATTTTCGTTATATTTGCTGCCTTTGTCACAGATCATAAATAGATACAATATTGCTTACCAGTTATACGCAGATGATATCCAGCTACATTATTTAAATCCAGTGAGGCCTCCAGGTTTCTAGGTTTCTTGACTGTCTCAACGCTATTAGGGACTGGTTAGCTGTAAATTCCTTACATCGTCGTCCCCACAATCATACAATTTATTGGGCCTCTTTCCTCTACTGTCTGCTTAAACCTGTGCAATTTAGGGGTGATTAAATCAACATTGTTTGACACATATGTAAAGCAGCTAACCCTTTATTGTTTTTTCCATATGAGAAATATTAGTAAATTGAGCTCTGTAGTTTCAACTGCTGAAGTTGAGATGTTAATACATGCATTAATCTCTTCCCACACTGACTACTGCAACTCATTGTTCTCTGCACTTAGTATGTCTGTCCGTCATCGCCTTCTTCATATTCAAAATGCTGCCGCAAGGCTACTTACAGGGTCATCTAGACTCTAGTCTCACATCACTCCTGTACTCAAGTCACTGCACTGGCTCCCTGTCAAATATAGGATTCAGTTTAAGATTCTCACATTAACATACAGAGCCATGGTCAGTAGGGTTGGGTACCGTTTGGATTTTTACGATTCCGATGCCAAACCGGTACTTTTAAAACGATTCCAATTCCTAACCGATTCCTAAAAGGATTCTTGAAAAACTGAAAAATGACATCAAAGAAAGGCTCTTTTATGGAGTTTTTTTAAAAATGAAAATTATTTAAATTTAACAATATATTAACGTTTTAAAGTACTAGTAAATATATAATAAGTTAACCTAAGTCACCTAATAATAATAATAATAATATTAATGTATACTTTATTAATCCCGCAAGGGGAAATTACAATACCTAACACATAACTACAATAATTTAACAAATAACAGTTACACTATTAACAAGTAAGAACTAAATAAATGTTGTTGAGTTGGTATGCCAACCAGCTTCAAACTTTAGCAGTTCTTTTGCAGAAAAATGACCATATTTGCCTTCTCTGGTGAGATACGACACCTCTCCTGACTTATGGCATGTCCTGCACAGGAGAAAACTCTCTCAGGTGGTGTCCAAGAGGCCTGTACACACAGGGAGAAGTTTGAAAGGGCAGACAATACCACCAGGCTACAGGGTCTTGTCCTGAACGATAGACTAGCAGAGCGTAATATGTTTACTAGCGATCACGTGCAGTGAATGGTTAATATGCCTTTACGTCCGTTTTGGTGAGCCCTGAGGGAAAATATGCCATTTAAAAAGTAGCCTACATTTACGATAGCTAGCTAACAGTAGGCTACAGAGAAAGTGTGATATTTTTACGTCCGTTTCAGAGCGTGTACAAAAAGCCGTCTATCAGCTGTGATTGTAGAGTGCACGTCGGGGGAATAGCGCGGACACGCGCTTCACACCGCGAGTCGCGAGCGGGCACGTGCGCCACTCGGCGTAAAAGGGAGAAAGAAAAAAGTCTGCTGCTGTCTGGAGCGACAGAGGGAAAATATTTCAGTCGGAACCCGAAATGAGGAACCGAAATTTGCGTTCTAATCCGGTCCGAATACTACCGTTTGCGTAGGAACCGGTTCTATAGTAGAACCGGGTTTCGGTACTCAACCCTAATGGTCAGTCACCTGCATATGTTGCCGACCTACTGGAACCTTATTTGACAGCACAGTCTTTTTACTTATTACTTAATTTACTAACTGTTCCTCGAACCTGGTTTAGGACTTGCGGTGACCGAGCCTTTGAGCCGGTAACACAGAGACTTTGGAACTTTCTGCCTCCTCCAATACGATCTGCTGTCTCTGTTGACTCTTTTAAAAATCAGTTAAAGACCTACTTTTTTAAACAGGCATTTGGTTGACCTGTGCACACTTTAATTTATTTTGTATGTATTGCTTTGTGCACTGTGTTTTAATACATATCATATTGTATGTTTTATGTAAAGCACTTTGTGATTTTTATCTGTTAAAAGCGCTATATAAATACATTTTACTTTACTTACTTAACTAATTTGCACTTGTTCGACACTCTGGGTCAGGACTGATTTGGCGTCATTTAAAAAATTTACGTTTAACTGACATGCCCCACAAGATCGGGACAGTTAGGTTTAGGAAAAGATTGTGGGTGGGGTTAGAAAATGTATGTTTCAGTGACACGCGGGAAACAAAAGTGACATGAACCCGGTCTCCTGGGTGGAAGTCCTGTGTTGTTTGACCCATCCACCACCCCAACCTTTCTTCGATCTTTCATATTACTCGCTACTGTTGTCGCTCTTAATACTACGTCATCTTACAGCGCCACGGTCGAGTTACTGCTATGCCCGGTGCATCCCATACAGACGCTGAAGGGTGATTTTTGTATCGCTATCTGACGCTGAGAGCCACTGACCATGCATCAGTATTTGAAGAGTTGCGAATGAGATTGGGTTGGGAGTTCATCTGAGAAAACAGCTTTAATAAGCTTTGAAGGTGCTGGTAGGAAAATTTTGAACTATGGAGAGAATCAGGCTAGATGTCTCCTGCTTCTGGTCTTAAACTATGCTTATCAACTCCTGGCTCTCGCTTCATATTTAGCTTACAGACATCAAAGTATTCAGGTTTCCATCCAAATGCATTAATTAGTTATGGATGCACTGAGATAAAAAGCTGGTGGCGCTAATTCTCCAGCCGGGTTTATTAAACCATTGCAGTAAAAGACGACAATATGAAGGAAATATGGCATTTATGTTTGATTCATGTATTATTGCTTTTTATGTTGTTGTTTCTTGTGTTTGGTGAGTCAAAGACACATTTCCACCCTGGTGGATAATAAAGAAATATTCTACTCTGTTCTAATTTGAAAAGGTCTAATTTGGAAGGATGTCTCCTCATCGCTCCACACAGATCTGATGTTTTTAACCACTACAACTTTTCATCTCTTCAGCAGAGCGGAAGCTTGTGTGTCGCAGGTCACATGCTTCACATACTCATGATTCGCGAAGTCTGTATCCATTTCACTTTGTCGCATTTTGCTTTTTTCGATGCAACCTTTCCACCCAAGTGTCAAAACTTTTAATTGAGTTTTGGACTTTTTCTTGAAATTCTGAAAATGTGCACAAATACTGGATGAAAACGCACTTCATGATAATATTCTCAGCAGAGGTGTCAAAAGTAGTCACATTCATTACTCAGCTAGAAGTATAGATACTAGGGTTTAAAAAGATTTCTGTAGAAGTTGAAGTATCAACTCAAGCTTTTTACTCAAGTAAAAGTGTAAAAGTACTGGTTTCAAAATTACTTAAAGTATAAAAGTAAAAGTAATGTAAGGGGAAAAAAATACCATTAAGGACAAAAGCTTAGGCCGCGCCACAGGGGACTATAGTGCACTACCCCACCTCCAAAGGCCATAATGACTATAATGTTATATTAAAATGTTAATGTTGAAAAATTTGGGATGCACCTGTTTCAGCCGCATTTATGTCCCTTGAAAATGAACACATTTTAGTACAATGCAAAGACATTAAAGAACCATATATGTGCACTACTAAACATTAACATGTGTTTCATGGAGCGGAAGATATGATGACTAGTTGCCTATAAGTATTGTAATGGTGCAAAAAGTCAAACTTCAGAGGCATGTTATCAATAGCTTTTATTGGAATGTAAATGTACATCCAAGCTTAGCTGCAGGAATCTGTGAGGGCAACGGATGTAAGATAACAAAACTGGACAAGAAAATTGCCGGTGCTTGGTTGGGACATTTTTCTTGAGTTCTCTTGAGTCTCTGCCACGGACATCTTCGTACTAAGCTACATACGTCTGCTATTTCCTTGTTGGAGTGTGACGTGATTTGTGTCATGGGCATGTGCGATGGATCACGTACAAACCAATAGGGTGTCGGAATGGTATATGTTTATACTTCTCATCCAACCACAATCAAATTCACTATATCCGGATGGCGCGATTTATCTGGATATTTTTTTTTTGTGTGTGTTTTTTTGAACGATGACAAGCCAGAATGAAAACAAGCCAAACTGAAATAGGAGTAATGAGGCTATTTTTAAAATGTAAGGAGTAGAAAGTACAGATAATTGCGTGAAAATGTAAGGAGTAGAAGTAAAAAGTCTGCTGTAAAATAATTACTCCAGTAAAGTATAGATACCCAAAAATTCTACTTAAGTAAGGTAAAGAAGTATTTGTATTTCGGTACTTGACACCTCTGCTTTTCAGGTATCTCTTGACAAGAAAGCAAAAAAGTGTATTTCCAAAATGTCAAACTATTTTTTTCAATTATCTTCTACGGGAGATTGACTCTAATCAATTGAGCTCTATCTTTTCTATCAAGCCGCTCTAAATGGGGATGATGCTCCTCTTCACTTCTCCGCTCTGCATGCTCCAGTCAAGATTTTATGTTCTCTTAAATGAGGGATATCACTTAATTCACCACTGATGTGCAGTATTCCTGTTCCAAAAACTGGACAACTTTACATGAATGCAGCAGATGTACCGTACTACACTGAATTCTCAGTAGTTCTTCAGCTAAATATACTGAGATGCAGTTAATCAGTGGATATATTGTTGATTTAAGGGAATAGAAGTTCTTTTCCAACTGTAGTTTTTTTGCCACTATTTTTTCATTCTTGTCTTTCATATATCCCCGTGGGTAAATTAGGTCAAACTATTTTTTTCAATTATCTTCTACGGGTTCCTGGGTAGCTCACCTGGTAGAGCACGTGAGCTAGAGGTTTACTCCTCGACGCAGCGGCCACAGGTTCGACTCTGTCCTGCGGCCCTTTGCTGCATGTCATTTTCTCTCTCTCTCTCTCTGCCCTTTCATGTTTCCATCTGTCCTATGAAAATAAATGCCCAAAAACGAATCTTTAAAATACTGTCTTCTACATCCTAGATCTGTTTGTTCCCCCCACCCCCCCATCTATCTTATTGTTTTCCATGTATTTTTTGTTCATAAAGTTTGAGTTACAGCTATAACGCCCTTTAGTTCACCTTGTTAATGTCTAATGCTTGACTGTTCTACACTAACCATTCCTGAACTTTAGTTTGTTTGACATTATGAAGAGGAGGACCACACAGTACGAAATGTCATTGATGACACAATAAAGTCTTGATGTAAGGAACAGACTGTACGGTAGGTTGAATATTGACTTATATGAGATAGAGAGAAGCCAAATTGCCATTTAATTACAATAAAATGTTACAGATTATTACTGGCATGTAAATAAGTACCATGGTGAAACAACTTCTCACTGCATCCAACTGCTGATGTATGTTTTCAACATGTCAACATAGTTTCAACACTAGAAATAAGGCTGATAAATTTCTAATGCGGCCAAAGCTCAGCAGATGTTTGCCTATAGCTCTGTATGGTAGTTGTGAAGTATCTCTCTTTCTCTCTCTTTCTCTCTCTCTCTCTCTCTCTCTCTCTCTCTCACACACACACACACACACACACACACACACTTTAAGTACTGTAAGTGTATGTGGTAACAGTTATCATGATCGCTGCTACAGTCCAGGTACACAACTTAGCCATGTTGGACAGAACTGATCAAAGAGAGGCTGCTGCTGCTGCTGCTGCTGTGTGTGTGTGTGTGTGTGTGTGTGTGTGTGTGTGTGTGTGTGTGTGTGTGTGTGTGTGTGTGTGTGTGTGTGTGTGCTTGTGTGTCTGTGTGCGTGTGTGTTTGAGATCAAGAGTTTGTAAAACAAAAAAGTATGTTTGAGAAAGTGTGCATGGTCATATGTGAATCTGTGAAAGTTTCAAGTGAACGAGAGTTAAAACAAGCAAAAGAGTATGAAAATATATGAAGTTAAGGAGAACTTTCGTGTGTGTGTGTGTGTGTGTGTGTGTGTGTGTGTGTGTGTGTGTGTGTGTGTGTGTGTGTGTGTGTGTGTGTGTGTGTGTGTGTGTGTGTGTGTGTGTGTGTGTTTGTGTGTGTGAACGGGTTAGTATAAGGTGGCTGTGATTAATTTCTCTCTGTTGCCGTGGCTCTAATTCCCGGCTGAGGTGGGAATGGTCCCTGAAGGAGTCCCAGTGGAAATCACAGTAGGCAGGCAGGCAGACAGCAGCTCTGAGAAACACTGATGAATTATCCATAGAAAGAGAGAGATGGGGGAGGGTGGGGTTGATGGTGAGAGAGATGGAGTGAGAGGGGGAGAGAGGGCTGGGGTGTAAAGAGAGAAAGCAAAGGCAGGAAGGAGTTTATGGAAAGCCGGAGAGGACTGAAAGTGAGAAAAAAAAACCACAAAAAAATAATAGGAGATGGAGGAAGAGGAGTGTGAAAGAAAAACAGAGTGGGTGAGAGAAATTTCAGAGAGGAAGAAAGAGAGAGAATGTTTGCTAAAGGATAAAGCGGCAAGTGAAAGCCAGAACATGTTTTCCCTTTTGGAAAATTCACACTTATACTGCTCATCCACCCCCAGTGTGTGTGTTTCCTCTCACTGCTGCTGGATCACTGTGTATCTGTGTGGAAACATAAATCTTCAGGTTACACCTCAATACCAGCAGCCATCCAAACAGTCCCAGTTTTAACTGGGAGGGGAAATCAACCTTGAAAGTAACTCACCACGGAGAGCAAAGGTCAAGCAAAAAGTGGCGTTGTGCATTCATGCCTTCCTTTATTATTATTCATTTTTTATGTTTCTCACCTGTACACTTATGACAGACAGACTTGTAGCTGCAGGTTTCACAAAGCCAAATTCAGTACTTGTGTGAAAGACATTTTAGTTTACTTTGAATTAAATTTACAACTAATTTAAAAAAAAAAAAAAAAATCAAAGAACCAAATCTGGCTGTTCAAGCTATTTTAATACTGAACACAGCACATGAAAAGCCTAAAACTATAAATGGAAACCCGGAAATGACTGACTTCATGTTTAGCGCGGCTAGTATGATATGAACAGAAGCACTTTAAGTTAAGTTGCACACATCAGATTTATTCTTTTTTTCCAAATCATTATTTCTCTTTGTTTTTTAATATCGTGATAAATATCATATCATGGACTTTTGATCGTGATATTATTGTACCATGACATTTCGGTATCGTTACATCCCTAGAAAATGGGGAACCGAATATGTCGATGCTGTGTTCACAGCTTGTTCTGCTGCTCCCAAGTAGGAAAAAATAACTATAAGGCTAATGGTGCATTAACAATCTAGTAATATAATGAATAATACTAAAACACTTTTTTTACATTACTTCTGATACTTTAAGTACATTTTGCCATTACACATTATGTACTTTTACTTAAATGCAGAAATTTTACTTGAAATGGAGAAATTTTATAAAGAGGTACTTGTAAGGATCTATTCATTTCTTCCATCATTGTGTAAAACTAATCCTGTATTTAACTGTTTTAATGTAAGCGTGTCATAATGCTCTGGACTTAGATTGATGTAGGACTGCATAAAATAGCATGAAAGGATATAGTGTGAAAGCAATTACAACTATGGGATTACATGTCATTTAGCTGATCTGGGATCAGTTATAAAGTGTGTGTGTGTGTGTGTGCGTGCGTGCGTGTGCGTGCATGCATGCGTGTGTGCGTGCGTGTGTGTGTGTGTGTGTATCTTCATACATGCAACATCTCCCGCATTTCAGAATTCACAGGCAAACACACACTGACATGACCATTGCAAACATATCTTCTATACATATTTCATTATTGCAGATAATGTATGCATTATTTATATCCCTTGAAACACTCCTTGTATAAAATGTGTACATTTGGAGTTGTAGAATGCGTTGTAAGTGAATGTCCAGCATGTATGTGTAGTGTAATACTACACACCTGATAATTATTTCTGTCATTAAGCTGACATTTATGGAGGATATATTTATTCATAATCAGAAGGATGTCACCTCATCAAACCACTTTATTGACCAAATAATAGTTGTTTATGGCTCCCTTGGTATTCCTGTATGATCTGAAGTCCTTGGTTTACATCGAGTGCACTGTTGTGCTTCATTATTATTACATTTGAAAGTTACACACAATCTGTCATCACATATTATACATTAAGGATCTGTAACGACTATGTTATGAGGGTGTTACCCACACAGCTCCTTCAGAAGGTACTCACTGCCTTGAGGTTTTAGACATTGTGCAAATTGCACAGAAGATTATTATATCATGGTCATTATGCCTCTAATGAACTCATAAGCTACTTTTAATGTCTAATGTCTCAGTGCTTAGAAGGGAAGGGCACAGGACATGAAGTATTGGGCTATTCTGTTAGAGCTCCACACATGTGGCAGGAAGAAATTTCACTGCTCGCCGTGGGGAAATTAGGTATATTTTTAAAAGTAGCCAGCAAGTTAAAGAATCCAGTCAGTACAAGTATGTCAGTATTTTATTCCTGGACCTCCATGACAAATTCACCAAATTATGCCCCTGACACTTCCTCATTTTGAACGTTGCCTCAGAGATCTTCCGCTCCCTCAGTTATGTAGATGGGACTATGGCTACAAAGCCACAGCACCCAAACAGGGTTTACAATGGCTTTTCAGCCTCCCTGTTAAGTCTCAGCTGCTGTGTCGAGGCACCTTCCTTCCTTTTGCCTCATCTAATAATTCTTTCCATGGCATGGACAGCCCTACAAAATAAACAGTCCTTTGAGAATTGAGCAAGGATAGTAGGTCAAATGTTAAACTGGTGCTGACTGTCTCTGCTGGGAATATTCTGGCCTAAATCTGCCAAATCCCTGGTTTACCATAACATACACAACATTCCAACAAATGATAGAGGTTTGCTGTCTTAGGGCAGAATAATTCACTTTTATTTATGTATTGTCATATCCTGCTGTCGAAGGGTTGACAACAATATCAGCAAGGATGAACTTTTCATCCGCACAAGATATGTTTATGGATTGCAATTGCTGAATATGGGTCATGTGGGAATTCAGGAAGAGACTGTCCTCAACAGAAAAAGTGTTGGCCATTTGTTAAAGGCAGGGTTGGTGATGTTGAAAAGCTAGCAAATTTAGACTCTCCGTCTAACACCTCCCCCTGCTCTCGGGGCTCCGACCCACACACGTCTGAAGCGACAAAAAAAATGGGGTTTAGCGAATAGTATGTAAGGGGGAAATTCCGCGTAGGGAGTTGATCGAGGTGATGGCTGGGTCACACACAAGACTTTCACCCAGGAGACCGGGGTTCGTGTCCCGCACGTGTCAAACATGAAATGACATGACATGACTACTGTTAGCAATGCGGCAACGACGCGCATTGAGCTTACTCTCGTACACGGGAGGGGCAGAGTACGTGCAGCAGGGCAAGGAGGCATTTCATTGGTTCTTTCCAAGCGGACCGCAAGGCAGTGATTGGTGCGTGTTTTTACAGGATTACAGCAGCTACAGATGACAAATCTTTTTCACTTCTTTTTTAGAGGCCCATAACTTATTTGTTGCTGTCAGGGTGTAAAGACCATTTCAAACAATATATAAAAAAGTGTATATTGGAAATAGTTACTAACCCTGCCTTTAAAATACTTGAAGAAACGGTTAAACATTTTGGAGATACGCTTATTTACCTGCCAATAGCTGGATAAGAAGATTGATATGACTCTTAAATCTGTCCATTAAAGCAGAGATCTTCAACAGGGGGTCCGGAGCCCCAAGGGGGTCCTCAGAGTTACTTCAGGGTGGCCTCCAAATTATTGTTAATTTCTTTTCAGTACAGAAAAATACTTTGCACAGGTGCGTCGGAGGGGGATAAGTAAGTCAAAAGTTGCAAAGAAACTCCCGCATACTGTCTAACTTGCAAAAAATAAATGTAATAGTAGGTGACGTTTCGGTACTAGACCATCATCAGGCAAAATTAATGAAGGGAGTTTCTTTTTTTCTTTTTTCTTTTGAAAGTTTAAAAAAAATTTTTTTAAATGTCTTAATATGAATCCAACATATTATTAGCAAATATAAATCAGCCTATTTGTAAAAAAAAAACATTACTGAACATTACTGGTGTATAGGTAAGGTAGTCACTAAGGTAACCATCCATAGATGCAGTTAATCCTAAAGATTTACTGTCACATGTATGTTTAACTTTTAAACATGATTTGTAAAATCATACCAACAATTATTTTTATAGCTTAGTTTTCTATGCACTAAAAGGTACGAATAAAGGCTTTAGGCCGCCCACACGTTATTGTAGGCCCAGTTAAATATGCAACTTAACTTTATAAAATATGTAGTAGGGGGTCCCTGCTCCGTCCCTCTCTCAGATAAGGGGTCCGTGGCTTAAAAAACGTTGCATTAAAGTGATACATTGCCGATTTCAACCTAGCTCTGTGTCATCTTTGTGTGGGCAGTGTGTTTAGATAAATGGTGTGTGGCTTCCCTTCGTGGCGCCAGTGCACGGAGCTCAAAACGTGTTATCCCTATCTCTTTAAATGCAAAGCTACAGCCAACAGATGGTTAGCTTAGCGTAAAACACATGAAAGACATGGGAAACAATTTACATGATAGTGGTACCAACTAACATCATCTAACTCTCGGCAAGACAGTGAGTAAGTGTATTTCCCAAAACATCTTAAAAATTCCTTTAAAACAACCGATGTTGCAGCCTCTTAAAGTAATGCAAATAATGCCTTGTCTCTGAGATGCAAAGGTAGAAGTATCATGAAGTTGTCGAGTTCAGGGTAGAAGGTTTGAAGGTAAGAAGTGTCTGACTTTGACACCAGAGACCACGGTCTGCATTCCATCTCCTATCAACTGTCAGTATTGTTTTTAATAATCTTTCCCTACACTAAAAGGAAAAAAACTGAATTGGTTCTATCGGTTCTGATAATGCCGTACATAATTGTAGAGAAAATATGTCAAACAGGATCAACAAGCAGGAGCAGTCTAATGATCATACAGGTAGAACAGTCAAATTTTGGTGAAAGAGGAAAGGAAGGTGAACAGTAAAATTGCAGCCCAAACTGTCCATTGTAAACGATCTGAGTTTACAGATCGACTTCCTAGTTTACCTTAAAACCAGAGCTACGACAATTAACCCAATAATTGTAGTTTGCCTTTAACAATCTTCGTTTAGTCGTCCTTACCTAATCAGACCTTAACTGGAGAGGTGGCAGACCAGAAAACAATCAAATGAATTGTTTTGGTAACGCCCATATGGGTCATTTTAAAAGGCACGGATGAAACAGAGCCTCGTGTTCAGGCAGGCACATAAGTCATTTAAGGGTTAATGCCCGACAAAGGGTCCATTATCAGGAATTAACGGGAGGCCAGAACCATCCAAAGCGGAGTCCATTCATTTCCTGATATTTGACACCTCGAAGGGCATCAACCCACGTATACCATGATCATCAACTCATCAATTGCCAAAGAACATTTTTAAGACCATTATTTATGTCATGTGTTTTGATATGAAAATGTAAAGTTGTTTCAAACAATAACTCTGTTTTCCTGGTAACACCTTAGTGTTTGACTAATACCTGGAACAAACATTCCCATCCCATAAGGTTCTTACGCAATGCAAACATCATTCACTAAATAGGACGGACCTTAGATATGACTTGGCAACTGGAGATATTTCTAGTCTGCTCAGCTCATAGATCTGCACAACTTTACACTTGCCTTGTAGTATCACCCAGTATAAGTACAGATTGTGCTGAACTGCTTCTTCCAAGTTTAATTTCCACTTAGTGATGGGATCATGCACCCGTACTGTCATCTTTCCACTCTGGTGGGATCAATTCCAATCAAACTTCACTACATTTGAATCTCTCGTATCAGCAGGACAGAGGTAACTCAAAGAGTACACTGCAAAGAGAAACCATTTCCAAACAGATAAGCATTCTCTAATCTAACATTGACCTTTTTGTGCACTCTGTGTTTTCTCTAAAATCCTCACCTCTACACATTTTCATATTTTCTGATAAGTTGATGCTCCTGGGTTGAGGAAGTTATTCAACGTTTTAGGCTCACAAAGTCTTGCATAGTAAGGTCTGGCTACCCCACACATACATTCTAGGATAGGAGAAAAAACGCTCTGGGTTGTTTGCATTTCTTTAAACCAATCACAATCGTTTTAGGTGGCACAAAGCTCGGGATGCAGCGCCGGTGGCTCTGAAAAATAATCTCGGGAAGGAAATTGAACCTCTAAAGTCCGATCCTCATCTCATAGGCTAGCAGCTAATAAATCTAATAAAGTGATATTAACAGCCAACAGCAGGGGGCGCTAATACGATCACTTACATGCTACGTGCAAAAAAAAAAAAAAAAACTGAGGAAGAAGAGAATGCCTACTGTCGGTACACGATCCGTTCTGCCTGCACGATCCGTTCTGCACATGCGCAAGATAATACTGTTTTACGTATCCATACGACCTGCACGATCTGTTCCACGCTAGCCTATGGCTAGCCTCCACCGGGAAGCTAACGTTAGTTTAGCTAACAGCTAATTCGGCTAACCGCTAGCTGACAGCTAGATTCAGTCTAAAATAACGTTAACTCAAACGTAATGGGAAAAGCAGGCTACAGCTAAATTAAGACTTCACAGTAATAACAATAAAGACAAGTATTGAGTGATTGTATTTTAAATGAGCACAAGTAAAGTAGAACTGACGTAACAGCTGTTATATATGTCAACGTTTATTTTCAAGTTTTATTTTGAGGGTCTTTTAAAGTTATTACATGCTGTCTCAGCTAGCAGTTAGCCGAATTAGCTGTTAGCTAAACTAACGTTAGCTTGGCTGTCGACCGGAAGCGTGGAACAGATCGTGCAGTGTCGTAAATCCTCGTACAACCGCGCATGCGCGAACATTTTGCGCATGTGCAGAACGGATCGTGCAGGCAGAACGGATCGTGTACCGACACCTACATCATTAGAAGTGACTGGCCTTTAAACATTCAGTACACTAGCCATTTCCAATCTGGCGTGCGCAAATGTGACGTCATGGGAGCGCCGTAAGTATTTATACTCGCTCGTGGTGGTATCACTAGTTACAGTCTTCTCCTGAACAGCGGTGGCGCTAATGAGGAAAGGCTACTGACTTTGCTATTTCTACGGACTAGAAGAAGAAGAAAAAGGTAAACAACGGCAGAACTGGCAGCAGCATTTGTCGGTACACGATCCGTTCTGCCTGCACGATCCGTTCTGCACATGCGCAAAATGTTCGCGCATGCGCGGTTGTACGAGGATTTACGACACTGCACGATCTGTTCCACGCTTCCGGTCGACAGCCAAGCTAACGTTAGTTTAGCTAACAGCTAATTCGGCTAACTGCTAGCTGAGACAGCATGTAATAACTTTAAAAGACCCTCAAAATAAAACTTGAAAATAAACGTTGACATATATAACAGCTGTTACGTCAGTTCTACTTTACTTGTGCTCATTTAAAATACAATCACTCAATACTTGTCTTTATTGTTATTACTGTGAAGTCTTAATTTAGCTGTAGCCTGCTTTTCCCATTACGTTTGAGTTAACGTTATTTTAGACTGAATCTAGCTGTCAGCTAGCGGTTAGCCGAATTAGCTGTTAGCTAAACTAACGTTAGCTTCCCGGTGGAGGCTAGCCATAGGCTAGCGTGGAACAGATCGTGCAGGTCGTATGGATACGTAAAACAGTATTATCTTGCGCATGTGCAGAACGGATCGTGCAGGCAGAACGGATCGTGTACCGACAGCATTGACGTCAATACTTCGATTTGATTCGATGACCTACTTCGTCAGATCAAGCCTTTCATTCACCATAAAAGAACTCATCTTAACCCAGTAAATTTACAAGAGAGACTTGCAGTCACTCTGAGAGTCCTGGCATCAGGTTGCCTAGCTTAGCTTGTTCACGCTTCCTGTTTCCGCTTTGTCGCTCGGCTGTGGCTACTGTAAAACAGCTTTTTCTACTCATCCATGAGTAGAAAACGTAAGGAGAAAGGTGGATGGGAAAACTTAAAAGGAAAGAGGGCCAAGTCTTTCGAGACTGATGCAGTAAAATGCAAAAGCTCTCAGAGCTCACTGAGCCTGAGCATCCACAGCCTGGTCATTATGAGGGACAGACAGCAGAGTTAATTTCACATCAGCAAGAAGTACTGGTAAGTGCCAGGAGCAGTACACATTATAATAGGCTGCCTTTATCTCTATCTTAGCGAATTGCATATTCAGCTATCAACATGGGTGTACATCATGATTATGAAAATTATCGTGCCATTTAGTGCTGTCAAACTTAACGTGTTTAGTAATTTCTATTAGGTTAATTTGAAACGTTAAACACGGGTTGACCGCAATTTCACTTCGTTGTATATGAGAGGTTGTAGTGAGCTCACTTTTGCGGCTAGGATGAAGTCTATGGTATTGAATTAAACGGGAAAACATCAGGCATGCATTGGTACCACTATAAAAGTGCTAACAAACAGGGAAGGGGGCTAAATAATTCACCAAATTTAACCAAAAGTTTAACCAAAAAATCCTAGCTTGCACTTTCTGCCTGTCTTCTATCAGAGTACAGTTTTTCCTTGTCTTTCATATTTGCGTTTACTATTGTGGAACTGGCAAAGACCTGGTGGTTGTTTGTGAAAGCTTCACAGACCAAATTGATAGGGCCTAGTCATTTTTATCATTTCACAGCCTTAATATGAATCAAAAGTGTAATATGGCATTGACAAAATATTAAATAGGTTATTCAATGCTAATTCTTTAACACAAAGCAAAACATATTATATCATCAATAATAGCTAATAACCTATCTTTAATCTCATTTGTTTATTCAGGTTGAAGATAGTTGCAGCACAAAATATGACAGGTAGAGTGCAGGGAAGTGCCAGGATGTCCCAGGATGCTCTACATCACAATATTTCAAACGGCCCAAGTCAGATAGTCACAGCCTGGAACAATTTTTTTGCTTACCACCCTCAGCAAAAGCCTAAAAACCATGTTTTATAATTACAAGTTTGTGTAATTTGGGGTTTCTGTAGCCAGTGACATTTCATTATTTGTATTTTATTTTCAATACATATGTAATGACATTGTACATTTTTTGTTTTTATTTGAAGCCTGAGGCTTCATTAATAAACACAACCCCAATTATCATCATTGGTTTTGAGATGTTACTTGCTGTGAATACCTTGTCTGATGGGCTACAGTATTGTGGCATAGTATCAGGACATCCTGGCTAGTGTCTGTCGGGGCGAATGGCCGAATGATGGGCCTATTTGGGAGAAAGTCCAGGGCTGTTTTTTTAGCCCCAGTCCATCCCTGGCTATAGCCGTTACTAGCTTAACAAATACAAATCTGCGACTAAACTGTCAGAGGTCAAGTTGTATTGTGGGTAGTCTCGCTTTGCCACACCTTCCTCCACAGCGCTGCGGAGGAGGGTCTGGCTAGTCCACACAGCATTCCGGGATGGGAGAGAAACGTGCTGTGGTTTATTGGCATTTCTTTAAACCAATCACAATCGTCTTGGGCGGCACTAAGCACCGGGCAGAGCCACGGTGCCGCTGCAAAATAGCCTCGGGAAGGAACTTGTTTTGGTGGAACGTGTACAAAAGTTGTTTTTGTAGTGCAACAGAAAACTCAGATTGGAAGGATAGTCTAGCTAGCTGTCTGGATTTACCCTGCAGAGATCTGAGGAGCAGTTAACCATAGTCCTCATAAATCCACTGCAGTTTTAAATTCCAACACAAGCAAAAAGAGTGAAATCCGGCGGAATTTCCAACAGCAACGGAGCAATCCTGGAAGTGGAACATTGTGGATATAGACTATACAATAAAAAAGATGATATCTCTGGTTCTCTGTCCTCGTTCTGTGCAAACATTCAGAATTGTGGACAAAAACACTTGTTATTTCAAAAACAGGCTGTTGAAGCAACATATTCGATTAAACTTTGGAATGCATTTTTGCAAAAGAATGAAGACTGAGGATTTCAGGATTTCAGATTTGTCACACATGTCTTAGTGCCAGGAAGGGATCATTTCACAGCCAATATAGAGAGAAAGAACAATAACGGCGACCAATATCCCATATACAGTATAATGGCCGTTCTAGTGTAGGATGAGTGTTTGTATTACGACAGACTTCCACATCTGAACTTCATCCTTTAAGGGTCTTTCTATATTTAAAAGTCACATGAGCTGAAACTGACATCTAAAGGTTCACAGGGTTTATGCTGGTGTCCACCATTATCTGACATATTAGTTCTTTCCTCACTGCTTTCACCAGCCTCCTTAGAAATCACCAGCCAGGGCACCTGGGTATCTCGCCCATACTTAGAGGTTTACTCCTCGACGCAGCGGCTGCGGGTTCGATTCCGACCTGTGGCCCTTTGCTGCATGTCATTCCCCCTCTCTCTCCCCTATCAAGTCTAAGCTGTCCTATAAAAATAAAGGCCTAAAATGCCCAAAAAAAGAAAAGAAATCACCAGCCATCAGGTGCACTAATACAGCACAGAAGACTCCACTGGGTACTGCAGCTGAGAACTTTTTTTTATGTGTTGTGCATCATTTTGCACCTTTTACTATTTTGGAGGGTTCACAGTCATTTGGTTTAGCAAACCTTAACAAATATTTAATTCATTAATTTAAAGAAATCCTTGTTCAATGCCTTTAATGCCTTTGTTATAGTGCACACGTTTTATTTTTCAGAACTTCCTCCCACTTCTTCCACACGTGTGTGTGTGTGTGTGTGTGTGTGTGCGTGCGTGCGTGCTTGAATAAACCAAGAACTTTTTTAAAAAAAGAATTTCATCAAGGTGACAAATAAGGTACATTATGCCCCAGACCTCTCTCTGGGTTCACCATTAAGTGCATACGCATATGTAAACACACACTCCAATGGCCATAACTAGTAACTAGCGTGCACTGGGGCCCATCGTAACTACCTTAAGCCAATACTTCTATTTCAATTACATTTTGAAGATTGGGGAAAACAAATCTAGGTCAATATAAAACGGATACAAAACAATCCACATTCTAGGTTCAAGGTTCCAAAAGTGGTTCCTTTTACAGCTTTAAGACAAAATCTGAGTGTAGTTTAAAAGTGAACTCCCTAAAGACAAAAACAGTCAGACAAGATTCAACTCAGTGGGTTGTTTCAGTGTTAAAGGTCTGACAGATGTTGGCCTCCAAAGTCTCATCTTCCAGCTCAGAACCTCAGAAAAGGGAAATATTGATGGTAGAGGGACGTTCAAAACATCCTGTCATGCCTGGACTTTATTTGCTCAATGTTGTTTTTGCAGTAGTTCAGCTTCTTCTTTTGTACATTGAAGCAGTAGTGGAGTAAATGTACCAGAGTAAATGTGGTGCTTCTCCCCACCTGTGTCTGTGGTTTCTGAAACCCGCCCACTCTATGTATCTCTGTCTGCCTGTGGACCCTCTGTGCCTGACTTTCTACTCGTCTCTTAAGCTGAAAGCTAATGAATTAACATCTACCTGCACTACACTGCCTAAGGAGTTTGTAAGTACTTCATCAACAGAGTACTTCCTATTCACTTCCACTAAAGTGGTTTAAGTTTAACTGGAGTAACTTGCGTTTTTTACTGAAGGGTATCTAAAATAGTGCTTTATCAACTTCTCTTCCCACTTTCAAGTGTTGTCATTGGACAGAAGTTGGTCCAAACTCAGTTGCATTCGTCACTGTCCCTATGTCTGACTGTCACTCTATTAGCTGGTGTATTTGCCATTCTGTCATTCAGTCTATCTTAACTGTCAGCTTACAACTCCATCTACCTGCTGTCTACCTGTCAGCCTTTCTCTCCATCTTCTTCTTTTGACGTTTTCATGGAGATCATTATCCATTTCATATTATATTATCTATTATTTATTTATCAATTATCTATCATTTATTCTCATGTGTTGTTGACTTTATATCTACCTCTATCAGGGCTGTAGCGAGGATCTCGGAAATACTGAGGTCCCATTTTATTTCCTAACATGGAAGTCTAAATGCTGTTTGAAATTCCTTTATAGGGCTTTTGGACACATGCATTCAGCAGTTTGATGTATTTTGTTGAATGAAAACGAGGTCAAACCATGTTTATTTCCTAAAAAATGTAGGGTATAGGCACCACTACACCACCACCTATGGCTGTTGTAGGATACCCACTCTGTTCTCTTTCTCTATAGTTTCACATTGCCAGACCTACACTGCCCTACAAAGGCAAAAGACCTTAACTTGCTAGAGTGTGAAACTGAGAAAAATGACTTTAAAGTTTCTGTTTTGTCCAGACAAAAGTATTATAGGTAGGACTCCCAAAATTTGACAACTAGTTGCTATAATGAAGAAATGTTTGTATGCAAAAAAATCTTGAGCTCAAAATTGACCTTTGACCCTTGTTTGGCAGTTACTGTACTCTGCCTTTGTATCATGTGCCAAAAACAAGGAGTTGTGCAAAGGCAAAAGGCAGTAACTGACATATAATCAATATTAGCTTGCTGTTCACCATACTTACATCCATTATAGGAACACCTAACCAAGGTCTAGTCATCATGGTATTAGTTTTAAATGATATAGAAGACCTTTGGTTGTTCCTATTTAGTGCTATAATGATCAGGATAGTGCGGCAACACTAACAGTTAAACAGTATGACAGATAAGTTACTTTGCAGTACAGTATACAATATGAATAAATACAATAAATATTTTCTCAATAAAGATAATTTAATTATAATTGAATACAAAGGTATATTTATTGTTTAACGATAAATATATTATGTTAAAACACTTTTGCAAGGCACTGTATCCGTGTCATATTCTCATTAGGGGCTGAGCCCCCCTAAAGGTCTGGTCCTAGAACCGCCCCTGGTTAAGGGTTAAGGGCCACCAAACTGCTCACGATGCACAGTCAACAAACTCAACTTGGATTACTACTTTTTAACTCTGAGATAACATAGACAGAGTTGACCGACCATTTAGGTTAGCCTACTTTGTACGGACGTTAGTGATAACTAGCTGCTATTATGGATTTGTGTACGATCTGACATGAACACCTGCAAGAAGGAAATACAAACACGTATGGATTGTTGTGGATACAGCAGATGACGTGCATTGCTATGGATTATATCTTCCATGGATTATATCGGATTGCATGGAAAGGTAGGATGCCTGTGTATTTAATAATTGGTTTTCGGCGTCTGATGTGAGGCTCCTCCAAGTGAGGAGGTGTGTCAGCATCACCGTTAGCGCTACGTGACACAGATTAAATTTAGCTAGCTCCGGGCTGTCACTGACGTTGACAGACCTGAACCATCCCCACTTTATTTCAAAGATGTGTCATTTGTATGTTACGTGGTTTGGTGACAATTAAAAGCGGCAAACTTTGACAGTATGACAAAGCCAGAGTACAGTAACATCACGGCGGCACAGTAACATCTCTCTTGATGCCTGGCTAAACAAAGTCAGAACACCGTAACTCAACTTCAGCGTGCCGGAACAAAGGCAAAGAGCCGTAACGGCTGTTACGGCGTTCTGCTGTGGTTTCTCGTATCTTTTTGGATGTTACGGTTGTCATAGACCTTTATTTTCTTGTTAAAACAATCAAATTGACTCACGATATTTATTCACATGATAAAGGAGGTCTCAAATAACCCAAAAATGACATTAACTCATTTTTGACCAAACATGATGTTACGGCGTTTTGCCTTTGTAGGGCAGTGTAACAGTATCTCTACAGCGCGGTGGAGTAAGGTCTGGCTCCTCCACACATACATTCCAGGATAGGAGAAAAAAACGCTCTGGGTTGTTTGCATTTCTTTAAACCAATTACAGTTGCCTTGAGCGGCGCTAAACTGTGGACGCAGCGACGGTGGCTCTGCAAAAAGTTCTCGGGAAGGAACTTATTTTGATGGAACATTTGCAACCAGATAAAAGAAAACGGCACATACAATATTAAATGAAGGTAACCGTTGACACAATACAGTAAAGTGACCTATATAAATTAGCTGGATACACGGTTAAACGTCATTTTCTCTTACCAGTGTATTGCCGTGTGTACTTCGTCCATAGCAATCCCACCTATCGGTCCCAAAACATCCCAGTTAGAGAGTAAAGGCCTTACATATATATATATATATATATATATATATATATATATATATATATATATATATATATATATACATATCATATTTGTAAATCTTTACAATCATTCCACAAAAGAAGCAAGCAGGCCTGCCTTGTTGCACTTTCCAAATTTTCTTTTAAAATGTTCTTCAAAACTTGCCATTTTCAGTGAAAAGCTTGCTACCTCGAAGTTTGTTGCTGTTTCCCGAAATCAACGGAGTATTGCAAGGCGAGGGACATTCGGCCCTCTCTAAGAACCCTTCTTTGTCTTTCTTCTTTGGCTTTTTTTTTACATTTCCCTTTAGTGATGGTGTTGGTTTGACAATCTTAGCAAGTCAGATGCTATTCAGCTGTAAGGACATTTTAAGGACATTGTATCACAATCAATACATGGTGCTTTCGAGAAATTTCCAGAACTCCAATAAAAAAAATAGACAGCACAGGAGCAGTAATTTAAGGACCATCGGTTGGACAATAAAAGTTAGTACCACAGGTGTTCCAGACATGCACAGTTTAACAGGGACCAAATGAAATCCTACTGTCTCAAAGACACCTGCTATGTAGATGCTGCACCTTTTGACAAGAATAGAAAGAATCACTGTAATGGTCTCATAATATTCCCCTGGAAACTAATAGCTTGCCTGAGGTGGTCAATAAGAGCATTACAATGAGTGTGATGTACTTTATGATATATTTTATCTCTTGCAGTGTTAGTATAGTAGTCATACAATATTACTTTAGGGAATTATGCGCCTGTGGTAATCAATGAATTCTCTATGACCAGATTGTACTGACAGGATGCAGGCAGTGGTCTTTCTCTGCCTTTTTTCTCATTGTACCCCTGACTCTCTAGGGGAGACCCCTGTAGAGTACAAGCGAGAGATGGGGGAGAGCACAGAAATAGCAATATCCACCAACAATATCTGACACAGGATATCATTTTCTAGAGTTTCTGCTCTTCTCCCACTGCACCGGACTGCCTGCTTGACACACACCACACACACACACACACACACACACACACACACACACACACACACACACATAAAGTTGTCTATTCACTATAAACCCTCACTCGCTTACTCATCCTCTGCAGCTTTTTCACAAATTACACAGCACACACACAGACACACACACGCATGCATGCATGCACGCACGCACGCACGCACGCACGCACGCACGCACACACACACACACACACACACACACACACACACACACACACAAATTAGGGGGAAACCATCATGGGGATATTAATGGAGCCAGAGACACAGACAGAGTCAATTGAGCTTTTTAATAGAGCGGCTCCTCTTCTTCTGTTTGGATAAATAATACAGCAGTCAGCAAATCTGGATCTACTAGATGATATTGACCTTTGGGGGTGGGAAAGGGGAGAACGAGAGTGAACAAACGGGATGGGACACAAGGGGTGAGAGAGCGATAGAGTGGGGAGAATAGAGAGCTGAACTGAGAGCTGAGATGCAGAGGAATACACACAAGTGTCAATAGAAGTGGAGCGCTCAGACAAAGCATCTTAATCAGAGTGCGACAAAGCGGTGATCAATCACGAGGATATGACGACGTAGCAGCGAGTTGCAGAGCCGGAGAGGCCATGACCTCAGCTGCACTGCAGATAGAGCAGAGAGTCTTCAGAGACTCTCTTTCTTTGCTTGTATCCTCTCTCTTTGTCTTTTCTCTTTCTCTCTGTCCCTCCTTCCTGACTGCATTGTGTCTTCCATTCCTCCTCTAGCTCTCCGCATCCTCTCTCTTTCCATTTTGATTACTCTCTGCTGCTTCATCCCTCTGCCCCCTCCTCCTCCCTCCCATCCTTTCTCCCTATATTTCTGTCTGGTACCCACCATCTGTCATCCGTTGTCTTCCCCTGTCACCACTATCCCCTTCTCCCACTCATTTTCCCTCCCTCAATCCAATTCAAGGAGCTTTATTGGCATCATGTGATGAATTTCAGTGTCTCCATGACTCTCTTTATGGAATAGTTGTCTTCCTCTTACTAATTCCCCACTCCCTAAAACTCCGCTGCGTCCTATAAAGGCTGTACAAGTCATGGTCAGCGTACAGTGAGTCCAGTACACTCTATCACATATCGAAGTCAAGGCCAAGTATCCTTTATTACATTGTTTATGGACAAGCAGGGTGAAACTGAATGCAACTCATTGCAGGCTGTTACAAGCATGGTGGGGGCAGGTGTGTTGGGATGTAAAGGAACAGCCATCCCAATAAAAGGACTAAAGGGTAGCCTTACAGTTTGACACGGCATTGTGTTATCTTCCCGTCGACCATGCAGTTTGTTGTCGTTCCAGGCCATAATTAAAAAGGAAACAATTTTTGATGTTTTTTTCGACGTTTTTGTCACTTTTTTCAAAGTTTGTGTTGCTTTTTTTTTAGGCTTTTTTCCCCCACTACCATCAGAATCTACACTACTAACACTAACTTATTACCTCTAGTTTTGCACATTTTTTTGGAATTCATGGTCAATAAACCTCATTCATGTGAAATTATATCCAATTTTTGTTTTAAAAAAGCGAGTGGTCGGGTTGGCTCAGTGGGTAGAGCAGGCACACATATACTTAGAGGTTTATGCCTCGACGCAGAGGTACAGGGTTCGGGTCCAACCTGTGGCGGTTTCTTGCGTGTCTTCCCCCCTTTCTCACCTAGCTATCCTGTCAAATAAAGGCGGAAAAAACCCCCCAAAAACTAACCTTTAAAAAAAAAAAAAAAAGCTGGGCACCTGGGTAGCTCACCTGATAGAGCGAGCGCCCATATGTAGATATAGATATATAGAGGCTCAGTCCACAACGCAGCGGCCAGGTTCAGTTCCGACCTGCGGCTCTTTGCTGTATGTCATTCCCCTTCTCTCTCTCTCTCTCTCTCTCTCTCTCTCTCTCTCTCTCCCCTTTCATGTCTAAAAGCTGTCCTGTCAGAATTAAAGGCCTAAAAATGCCACAAAAAAATTATCTTAAAAAAAGAAGAAGCTGAAATTATGATTTTGTTTTGACAAATAGTTAAAATCAAAGAAATGTATGTTGATGGATACTCACAGACTAATATAATGTATGCCAAAGTTAAATCTGGAAACAGTTTTGAAACCATTTACATTTTTTCTGAATTGAATTAAACAATTGAATACAATTGAATTGAATGCAAAAACAAGGAAAACATGAGGGTCAAAAGTGTCTTTTATGTGTATAGTGACACCATGTGGAAATGCCATGCAACAGATTAACGCATCAGTCAATGCATTTTTTGCTGTGTCCTCTGCAAATGAATATCTTTAAAAAGATCCGAAATACAGATTTTTAACCACTTGAAATATGTTTAAAATTAAAACATAACGTTATGTACGCATAAACAATTTCATACATTGTGAAACACAATGTCTAAAAATATTGTTGAGTCCTGTATATCTAATGTGTTTTAGACTGGAGGCACAGTGAAATGGCTTGGGAGGGTAGGGCTGGGCGATGAAGAAAATCAGATATCACTATATTATTGACCAAATACTTTGATATCGATATTGCAACGATATTGTAGGGTTGACAATTGGTGCTTTAACAAAATATTTTCACAGATTAGATTTTAGATAAATGATCATCAGTAACGTGAATATAATGATTAAGTGGGTAAAGGCGAATAATAGAACAGCTAGAACAGTCTGATATGTTCAGAAAATGACATCACTTTACTGTAATGCCTGTAAAACCAGGAAAAGACAACACTTATGCTACTATCACTATCTACAAAATCTAAGACAATATCTAATCTCATATCACAATATCGATTTAATATCGATATATTGCCCAGCCTTACTTGGGGGGTGACTTTGAAGTTGCCTTTTACTGTGTAAACTGTATCATCTGTGTCCATCATGCATGTCTGTTGTGAATTAACTGGCTTAGTTGATCCCCCAAAGCGTTCCATGGACCACCAGGGGTTTCCGAGAGTGTCCCAGTGGGACCCCCACCACTTAAAGGAACAACAAAATGAACTATAATCTAAAATGTTTTATGTTATTAAAGTTCAGTGCCATTTATATTTTGCTCAGATGTCTATAGATAGATGTAGCATTGTGCTTAACATGCCACTTTCTCTCTCAGATGTTGTTACTTGAGGCATAATCATATCAAATGAGGGTCAGGAAAGAGTCATGCTGTATGTAACTACTCTAAACTGAACTTGTGTGTTGGCCAGTAATGTGCCACCCAGACTTTCTAGTAATTTTCCAAGAGAGAAGTCAGCACATTGGCAGAAGGCCTCTCGTATCCAGGAAGTGACGGTGAGGACTAAATGGGGTCGAAATAAGCCGAGGGAGGTCGTCGCGTCTCTACAAAAGAAGTTGGGTGGAAGCGGAGCTCCATCAAGCAAACCAGAGACAGATGGAAGTACACCGGAAGTTGAAGGATTGTGCCTTCAAATTAAGAGCATGTAACGTGGGTAATGAGGAAAACTAATGTCATCTATGTGAGTTATCAGCAGATCAATTCCTCCATTTATATATTTTCCTTGCAACATTAATAAAATGCATATAGGCTAATATTCAGAAGATATTTAACATTGGGTAATTTGATTGTGGCTGTGGGCCCCAGGGAAACACATTAGCTGTTAGGTTCCCATTAACGTCCTATTCCTCCCACTCCATGTGAAATATTGCAGTTTTTTTTTCTCTGCACAATTACTACCTGACCCCCGAAATGCTTTCTGGTCATTTGATTTAATGCATTTATTCATGAATATGCAACATACACACATAATACTGACATAATGAAGGTCTTTAAAGTGCTCATATTATGCTTGACGGGCTTTTTCCCTTTCCTTTGTTGTGTTATATATCTTTTTGTTCACGTTATTGGTTTACAAAGTGAAAAAGCCCAAAGTCCACCCCAAAGGGACTTACCATCTTCCAGAGAAAACACTGTTCACAAACTGCTCCAAACAGCTCTATTGTAGTTCAGCCTTTACTTCCGTGACGAACGTGCGTCACTTTGTAACACACGTTATAATGCTCGCCTAGCTGCTAGCGTGGCACCCCCTCATACTCTGCTTCTGATTGGCTTGTAGTCCTTACCTAGCTACTGCGCGTGTGCGACTCCCAACAAAGATGGTACAGAAGTGAGATCACTCTGTAGCTAAAACAGAGAGCTCAACACACAGGGTGAAAAGAGGAGCTGCAGCAATGTGGAGTACAACAAAAATATAATGTTATACATACACATAAGCCTATTTTGGTACAACCTCTAAATACAATTATGAACATGAAAATTAGCATAATATGAGCACTTTAACACCCTGTCAAGATTGTGTAATAAAGCAGGATCCATAGGTATCAGGCCATTTATTGTGGTTAAGTGCTGCATAATCCTGAACACACACCAGATGATACACTGAATCACTGGACTGCTTTGTCTGGTTGGTAATTCAGCCATAGCAATGCTGGATGTTACTTTTTTAATAAATGTAGCTTGCTATACACATAGAACATGGGAACACTGGACCTGATCACTTCTCAGTAATAGGCCTATGACTTTTTATTTTAAGTATAGGCTATATCCTCAATTATGTTATTTTTTGCATGATATTTAGTTTAGCATTAGTCTTGCATTGCCAGACCCTCCTCCACAGCGCTGTGGAGGAGGGTCTGGCGAGTTCACACAGCATTGCTGCAACGTGCTGTGGTTTATTGGCATTTTTTTAAACCAATCACAATCGTCTTGGGCGGCGCTAAGCACCGTAAGGTGCAACGGCACCTCTGCAAAATAGCCTGGGGAAGGAACTTGTTTTGGTGGAACATGTAGGTTCGAAAGTTGTTTTAATCGTGCAACAGAAAACTCAGATTGGACAGATCAGACCTGCTGATCTGAGAAAAGGTTAACCATAGTCCTCATAAATCGACGGGAGTTTAAAATGCCAACACAAAGGAAGCCCAAGGCAACGGATATCCGGCCTAAATGAGTGAAATCCGGCAGAATTTCCGTTGGCAACGGAGCAATCCTGGAAGTGGAACATCGAGGATATAGACTAGTTTTACATAGTTTTACAATTAAAAAAAGCACAGTTCAAACTAGCTAAAAGACTCAAACAAGCCAAAACATATTAAGTGTCATATTCAAGTAACTCATACAGAACATTGTGGAGAAAAACACACCTCAAGTTTTTTGCCTTACTTTCTCTATTAAAAAAAACCCATTTAGTTCCACATAAAATGCTGCAAATAATTCTCAACTGGCGTTTTATTTTGAAAATGTAAACCGGAACACCTGAGTTGCATTGTGTCTCTTTTCACTTCTCTGGTTGTGGGAAGGTGGTGGTCCTGGGCGAAAAACACCGTCCAGAAAAGCAACCAACGGGGCAACTTTGCATGTTTTTGTAGTCCCTTCATCTCCAAAACAAACCATTAAACTTCGGAATTGATACAAACTGTCGCTAACAAATGAAGTGACGGATTTGACTTTGGTTGTCCTCGGGAATAAAGTTGGGAAACTACGAGGTGAAAATGGAGAGCCCAGCTGAGTGAGAGTGGGGTGAGGAGGCTGGATTTGGCAAAGTTGGGAGTCCTGCCCTGCTGCTAGCAGGCTAGTTAGCATGCTTAAACACTTCTTCAACACGCTATTTCGGATAAGTAATGAGGTGAGATTGCAAGTCACTTTTTACACTTGTAATATCGGGGTTATTTGTGAAAGTTTTTAGAGACTGTCCTGTTGTTACCCAGTTTTGCCAAAAAATAACGGTTGAATTAGTTTTGGGCTAAAGAAAAAAACATTGAAATGAGTAGGGCCTGGCCATTTTTCAATTTTGACCAAACTTAATGCAGCTGTCCATTACATTTCTGATGTCATGGTTTCTTCAGCGTGTAAGGTACTTTGACGTATGTTTTTAGGGATGTTTCCAGTTAATTATTTGTTGTTATTACTGAAAAAAATTAGTTGACAAACATTTTGTACTGATAACTTTAAACAATATACCAAGCAGAGTTCCAGCATTTGATAGTCGGATATAAGTGACCATCTGTGATAGAGCAGCTATTTCTCACAACGCCAAAGCTATCCCTTATTTTCTTGGCCATTGCAAAACATGTCTGGATAGCTGTAATCATATTTTGGCAGGGAGTTTAACAATATGGCCTCATCACGCAACTTCCATATAAAAATGGTGTGTAAGTAGTGCTAAAATTATCATTGTGTTTAGGTCCGTTGCTTTTCTGCCTTTTCAGTGAT
Organism: Sander lucioperca; assembly: GCF_008315115.2. Lineage (NCBI taxonomy): Eukaryota > Metazoa > Chordata > Actinopteri > Perciformes > Percidae > Sander > Sander lucioperca. Next base: position 27,233,699 of record NC_050179.1, on the reverse strand, counting down.
TGGCCTAATTGAGATCTGCTATCATGTCAGAATTCAGCAATGCCCATGTGTGAGCCAAACCATAATCACTCAAGTTTCATATTTCATTTTGTTCTGCATTTCAGACCTTCCCTCTGCTGTTCTTCAGCCTGTGATTCTCCAGGGGAGCTGCTTTATCTGTGGCAAGACCCACTGCTGACATTGCAGCCTTCCCCAATGGATCGGAGCGTAGTCGATGATCTTATTTTCTGTGGAAGTTCTGCCTGAATCTTTCTGCAGTTCTCCTAAAGGCAGCTGCACTCAACCCTGTTTTATACAACCTCTCTCCCTCCGCCGCCCGGATCAATCATTTTTGTCCCGTGAGCATCCATACTAGCTCATGCGGTTTTCTCTCAAACATTCGACATATTACGCCATCTGAGATGGGGCCCTGGTAGGTTCTGCAAGGGGCTTGAGGTACCCCCTGCCTGCTGACTGTGCAGCCTGTCTGTGTGTGCGACACCCACTGGCACAGACCTATCAAAAGAATACTGTAACAAAAAGACAACCAGTAATACAGTACTTGCTGATGGAGCCTAGACACACAACTTGCTTGCCCAGAATATGTTAACAAACTCTTGGACTTTTTAAAATTGGACTTAAGTGGATGTATCGGGTGTATTCATGAACTGTGACTGCTGATGCCAGCTCATTGGGACTCGAGTGGGTGTAATCAGCTTTATTCATGAACCCTGTCTCTGAGTGTGGCTACAGCCTGGATGTTGGATGCCCTGAGTGTGTTGAGTCAGCTGTTGCGGTGATGAGGCAGGGCTCCTGGTGGCCTGTGTGGCTCGCTGGGCAGTGGCCCAAGGTGATGTGATGGGGTGCAGGAACAGTAAGGTCCTCCCTGAGCCTCCAGGGGATGTTCAGTTGGACCTGGTCAAAAAGGTCAGTCGGACAACGTCGTTACCAGTAATGGTAATAATGTTGTTACCGCCACAGTAGGGCTGCTCGATTATAGAAAAAGAAATCAGAATCATGATTATTTTGGTCAATATTGAAATTAGAGCTGGGCAATATATCGTTATTATATCGATATCGTGATATGAGACTAGATATCGTCTTAGATTTTGGATATTGTAATATCGTAATATGGCATAAGTGTTGTCTTTTCCTGGTTTTAAAGGCTGCATTACAGTAAAGTGATGTCATTTTCTGAACTTACCAGACTGTTCTAGCTGTTTTATTATTTGCCTTTACCCACTTAGTCATTATATCCACATTACTGATGATTATTTATCAAAAATCTCATTGTGTAAATATTTTGTGAAAGCACCAATAGTCAACACTACAATATCGTTGCGGTATCGATATCGAGGTATTTGGTCAAAAATATCGTGATATTTGATTTTCTCCATATCGCCCAGCCCTAGTTGAAATCACAATTATATAACACGATTAGTCATTGACTTTTGAAAAGATGTTGCAATTATTGAATTAAAAAAAAGTCTATAGTGAAAAAGAAAGTAACTCGAGTGAAGATAACGACCTCTTCTGAAGAGTCCATTGTGTTTTTTTAATCCTCCGTGTCCTCCTTGGCTACTAGCAACTGTGTGGAGGTGGGGGGGGGGGCTTTGCGCGATCATGAAAGGCTTGTATCATGTGGATGTGCCGACAGTATCGGTCGGTCTAAACTAACTATAGTCTAAGAATCTATACGTCGTAGGGCTGGGCGATATGGGGAAAATCAAATATCACGATATTCCAGCTATATACTGACTATGTTTACATGCATGCACCAAAATAGTGTGATGTTAAAACAAATCTGCAGTTCTTCAAATAACATTCCCCTCAAAATGTTTCACAACAGATTTTCTGAGAAAATTGAGTTAGTATGTGCTATAATCAATTTAGACACCGTAATAGCATATCACAATATCTCGATATATGATTTCATCACGATGTGATTCCATTGAAAGACGATAAATTGCATTGAATTATTGCCCAGCCCTAATATGTCAGTGTCTTTACACATGACCGTGCATTTAATCTTTTTTTCCTTCTTTCTCAGAAACTCTGTTAACTTTTGTTGTTCTGCTCTGGTTTGTACTTTTCGTCTGTGATGAAATGTGTTCCTGTATCTTTCAGGTTGATCCTCCCCAACCTCCTCATACAGATATCTATAAGCACTTCATACGAGGCAATGGCACTCGGAGCAAGACGGATGGGGCCGTTGGAGGGGGAGGTGACAAGGCTGACTCCACCTCCCCGTGTCAGGCCCAGGCCCAGGCGGCCACTCCCACCGCCTCAGCCCAGCCCTCTAAGGACCCGTCTGATCTGTCGGACCCTCAGCGGAAAAAGGTGGCGAAATACCGAGCCAAGTTTGACCCCCGGGTCACGGCCAAGTACGACATCAAAGCTCTGATAGGCCGTGGGAGTTTTAGCCGGGTCGTTCGCGTGGAGCACAAGAGCACCCGGCAGCCGTACGCCATCAAGATGATCGAGACACGTTACCGGGAGGGCCGAGAGGTGTGCGAGTCCGAGCTGTGCGTCCTGCGACGTGTCCGTCATACCAACATAATCCAGCTGATGGAGGTCTTCGAGACGGCAGAGCGCGTCTACATGGTGATGGAGCTGGCCACCGGAGGGGAGCTCTTTGACCGGATCATTGCTCGCGGCTCCTTCACGGAGCGCGACGCCACGCGGGTGCTGCAGATGGTGCTGGACGGCGTCAAGTACCTCCACACTTTGGGGATCACCCACCGAGACCTGAAGCCGGAGAACCTGCTCTACTACCACCCCGGCGCCGATTCCAAGATCATCATCACCGACTTTGGTTTGGCCAGCAGCCGGAAGAAAGGGGACGAATGTCTGATGAAGACCACCTGCGGCACGCCAGAGTACATCGCCCCGGAGATCCTGGTCAGGAAGCCCTACACAAACGCTGTAGACATGTGGGCACTGGGGGTGATATCGTACATCCTGCTGAGTGGAACCATGCCCTTCGAGGACGACAACCGCATGAGGCTCTACCGGCAGATCCTCAAGGGGAAGTACAGCTTCTCTGGAGAGGTGAGGAGTGATATGTGTTACACACGCTCTCTTTCTCTGTCTCATATAAACACACAAGCAGACTTCACCCACATTTGGAATGCATTCTTCACACCGCATAAGGCTTTGTCAACAGATTTCCGAGAAGTTCAGCTTTTCTCGTGAGGTGACGTCGTTCAGACACACACACACACACACATCTTCACACGTCTAACTTCTCTCCTCACTAATCATCCCCCAGTTCACATCCATATCTATCTCATGTTCCTTTACGTTTTACCTCGCTGCGCTCACTCTTGCGTATTTGTCCTCTCTATATCAGTGTGTCCTCCCTTTCTGTTTGTGTGTATGTGTGCACAATAATTTATTACTCTATCTGTGTATTTAGTTGGAAGAATGCTGAGTAGTCCATTCCTTTGTTTCATGGCGTGGGATGTTTATGTTGCCTGTGCGCTTTACAAAAAGGGGCCCCTGGTTAATGTTTGCCCCACATACAGCCACTGCAGAGCAAATAGCAGCTGAGTAGTTTTGTAATACTTAATTAGGAGCAGTTGAATCATCTGTTTTCTTGGAATGCGTCCAGATTTGAATTTCTCAAGTGTCTGACAGGCTAAGATAAGGTCAGATGGGACACATTAATGATTGAATTTATTTAAATCACTTACAGGGAGCCTGTATTTTGGCTGAGGTTTGCAAATAGTATAGCAGAGCTGCTGGATGAGTACTAGGTATGGACAGCAAGTCTTCCTTGAATTAGTGAGAGAACCTTTCACTGGAATCAACCATTTATGCGTTATTTGAGAGATACAGGGGTTATTGAGTTGGATGTTGTGGTTCGTAAACGTACGGTATGCTAGCCTCATCCAAGGTGGCGCGCGCCATCGTGACGCCAAAATGACGTAATATCCTGCAAAATCGAAGCATTGACGGCAATGCTGCTGCCAGTTCTGCCGTTGTTTACCTTTTACCTTCTAGTCCGTAGAAAGAGCAATGTCGGTAGCCTTTGCTCATTAGCGCCACCGCTGTTCAGGCGAAGACCGCAACTAGTGTCGCGAGCACCAGCGCGGGTATAAATAGTCACGGCGATCCCATGACGTCACATATGCGCGCGCCAGCTGGGCTGCGGTTACTGTAAAACACGGTTTAGTTGTCACATAAAAGTCACGTTTAAAAAAAAAAAGGGAAGATTTCTTATGAGAGCAATGACGGAACAATCTTTATTCTCTCTAGCCCCTTTCACACACGCAACCGCAAACTGGAAGTTATCTAGACGTTACCCGGAGGAGCTGTATGTGAGAACGCAATTGTCCGAATCAGTTGGACTGGACCCGACATTAAACGGACTTTACCCTGCCTACATCACGATATTTTTTACCAAATACATCGATATCGATATTGCGGCGATATTGTAGGGTTGACTATTGGTGCTTTCACAAAATTTACACAATGAGATTTTTGATAAATGATCATCAGTAAAGTGGATATAATCATTAAGTGGTTAAAGGCGAATAATAGAACAGCTAGAACAGTCTGGTAAGTTCATAAAATTACACCACTTTACTGTAATGCAAGACAACATTTGTTGCGAGATTACGATATCCAAAATTTAAGACGATATCCAGCTTCATTTATCCATATCAATATAATATAGATATATTGCCCAGCCCTACCTGCAAGCTCCCTACTACAAAATCTGTGTAGTATGCGATTGAGCCCATGTTTTTTTTTTTTTTATTGTTTTTTTTATATAAAATATTGATTATAGCAGCTTTAAAGGTACCCTTTGGAGTTTTTTTTGTAAAGAAAGTTGTACTTACATTCTCACCAACATGCATCGTGTGTAGCCTTGAGTCCTGACAAACGTGTGACGCATTGCCATTTTTTAAAAAGTGTTTTAGATCTTGCGTAGTTTACGTGCATGTTTGCAAGCTTCTTCCTTTGTCGGTGCTACTTTTCTGGGCACATTTACTGTCTCTCATTGGAATAGCTTGTGCATGTGTGTCCTGGTGCGCACTATACAAACAAAACAGGGACCCACTCATAAAAAAACATTGCTCCATAGTGCTACTAGTGGTTAAAAACTCCACAGGGTACCTTCGAACTGCTCTAAAATGATCATAAAACAGCAACGTCAAATGGCTAAATGCATCAATCAAGCAAAATATACCACTCTAAACGTAAAGGGAACATTTTACAGTGTTTCCCACAGATTAGAAAGCAATTTGTGACGGGGGAGGGGGTTGTCGGCCGGTCGGCCCGTGCCAGACCAGGGGGGGGGATACTTATTTTCATACAATCAAGTATCAAAAACTGAGGAGGACACGCTGTTGGATGCTGTCCTCCTCTCCTACTCTTTCTTCAATGCCTAACGAATCTTATCTCTTTCTCTCCCTGACCCTGTCTTTCTGCTTGAGCAGCACTGGTTGAAGCCTGAATATATTGTAAACAACTTAATAACAGAACTAATTCCACTGGTCGGACTGTTCAGCTCTGTTTCAGACTGATACCTCCGGTTCAGACTGGTCCTCATCCTCAACACGTGCCTTTTTCAGTCACGGAAAATACTTTTCAATTCCCATCTGGATTGAAGCAGCAAACATTCAGTGTAAGAGTAAAAAAATGACATAACATTATTTATATTACATTTATTTGATTCACAGCTGCTACATATAGTGTTTTGACCTCGACAACCCAACTGCATTTTACCGCAGTCTTGCGACTAGTTAACTTCCTAAAGCAGGCGCAATCGCTTGTTTGCTAAGAGTCGGGCCGGGACTCCAACATTAACACACTGACAACATTGTATTCAGAATCGAAAATATTTGTCTAGCACTTTTTAATGTGTGATTGTGTAAAGGTGTTCACGAGATACCAACCTTACGAGATACATACCTAGCGCCTGTCTTTTTAAGGTATGATGTTACTTTTGTTGGTTGGCCTTTATAAACTGTTTATAAACACAGCTCCTCCCCGGCAGAGAGAGGCTCCCCATTGCCGGATTTTGTATGAATGCACGCAGAGAGCTTCATTCTGTCGCTTTATGCGTGTGTCATTCAAACAGAGTCACCGACCAACAGCACGCAGCAGAGGAGAGAGATAAGGAGCAGGGGAAACACCGAAGCACAGAAAAACAACAGCGATGTAATAACCCATTTCTCAAATACTGCTGCTTTGTATTAATATACGCTACAGGATGCCTTGTGTGTCGGTATCAGCTGCTGAGGGGTGTGACAACGCAACCGTATTGGGAATGAGAACTGGCTGCCCACCTTGCACGCTTTTTATTAGCAAGGGGTTACACACTCAGTGGGGCCCAAAGGCTCTTTGCCGCCCAGGCTACGACGGCCTTCACCGAGGAGGGACAGAACAACTTCCGGTCCAGCCAAGGACCGAGGAGTCAAGGAGCTATGAAATAAGGGCCATGAGATGCAGCCCATGTTTCCTCTCTTTTGCTATCACGTAATGCCGAAATATATATATATATATATATATATATATATATATATATATATATATATATATATATATATATATATACTGTGTTCTGCTGTAAAGCTTGTGCGTTGATTTACAGTGGGTTTAAACGTGACTCACACGACTAGAATTTTTCATTTCATAAAGGGGTAATTTTGGCTCCCTGTAAGGATGCAATACAACAACTTGTATTGCATCACTACGCATGGCAGTGAGCCCTGTGACCCGTAGTTGGGACCCGCTACATAAGAGATAAAGCTATGGTGGGGCATGCTTGAATGCACTTCCCATAGGGACATGTCTTTACATCTGCGATAAATAATGTTCACATTTACAGCTGCAGTCCAAGAAGTGATCATAGCCCGGAAATTGTTTTAGGTGGAGGAGAAATGTATGTCTGAGGCTTATATATGGCTCATGTATCTTTAGCCAACACTGGTGATTAGGGTTGCAAAGGGGTGTAAATTTTCCGGAAACTTTCCATTGGAAAGTTTAGCTGGGGAATTTTGGAAACATTCCAATTTGGAAACTTTCATGGGAATTAACGGGAATAAACGGGAATTAATGGGAATGAACTGGATATTTTTAATATTGCTTTCCATGGAAAGTTTAGCTGGGGAATTTTGGAAACATTCCAATTTGGAAACTTTCATGGGAATGAATGGACATTATGGGACTTTGGATGGGATGTAGTCCTTGGGCTCATATGCAGTACTGTCTTCAATCAGCTTCAACCTACTGTAGAATGTTGGATTCTAGAAATGATGCTGTGCAGCGGGTGTGGCCTCAATAGCCCTGCAGTAGGCTAAGTAGTAGCCCAAACCATTGACTTTTAGCTTAACATATGAAGGTAGCTAGCGTGCTGCCTTTGATTCACTATGGTTATGGTTAGATGCGTGCTAAGCTATCCATCAGCACTGTCTATTGTTTCCAGCCTATCAAGAACAAGTGGGCTATGCAATTAACTCACATAGGTTAACCACCCCCCCCAAAAAAAAATGCGTGCGTGCATGTCATTGACAAATATAGGTAAGACATTCAACTGAAGTTGCATTAAATCAGGTTGTTTTAACCAAGATTATGCTGCAAGATGTTGTTTTTTTTTTTTTTTCAACTACATTTAATTTCCCAGTATAATAACAAGCAATATTACAAATATTCAGTTTATTCCCATTAATTCCCGTTTATTCCCGTTAATTACCATGGTAAGTTTCCAACTTTTGCAACCATACTGGTGATTTACCTGTTGTGTGAAGTTGGGGGTTAGTTGTCTACTGGGAGACTGAAAGCACAGCTGGTTGCCAAGCAGGACATCATGTACAAACTGTGTGTGGAAAGGCATGCAGCATTGATATTCCCAATTCCTGTCTAAGCAGGGGGTAGAGTTTGACTCACTACCAGTCACTCATACTAAATAGAGTCCGTGTCTCAGAAAGAGAGTCGTTGTCGAGAACATTTGCTTTAAAGGACATTTTACATTACATTAGATCTTTTGGAAACAAGAAAATCTGTTGAAGCAAAACACATGCAAACAATCAAGAGGCACAACTTAACTACCCCACACCCATTATTGAATCTGACCATATCAAAAGACCAAGAAGACTAACATTGAATATGGAATAAACCAAACGCCTAACGTGGTTAAAATGACCGAGCTTTTTGTCAGTTCAGTGAGGACTGTCCTCAATAGACATTCTCACCTTTATATCACTCTGCTGCCCTCTTGTGTCCAGTGGACAAAACTGCACTCACACAATTATTTAAAGTCCCCCCCACCCCATTAAAAGAAAAGTGGTTTATTGTTTGTGCACTTGCTGTGTGTTTGTGTCTGTATCTGTGTGTCTGTATGTGCAGAGTTTGACGCTAGAAGGTGTTTTCACAATCTACTGAAGGTGAAAAGTTTCTCTGTACTCACCTTAAATCAGACTTTAACGCGTGTACGCACAGGCAAGTTTTTTTGACAACTGGTTTGGAAGACAATCATAATCCAGTATGCAATTTACACAAGTGTGATATTAAAACTAAAGCTCCAGTGCACTTAACACTGAGAATGGACTTTTCAGTGAAGTAGGAAACGTCTAATGTCCGGCATTGAAACTTCTGGAATGAACAATATTTGCGTATTCATAGTTTTCAGATTTTTTTCAATGAAGGAGTATGAATTAAAACCATAGCCAATAGAAATTTGATTAGATTACATTTTATAATAAGAAGATCTTATACTAGAAAAGTATTTTCCTCTTACTCTCTGTGTCTAAGCCTCAGCTCAAACACACATAGTTCAAACCACTGGTTTGTACTATTTAGTGTACTGGCATCAAAAGTGCCATGTACTCATTGTGTTAATTTAGAGTCTTGTCTCCCATCTGTCTCCACTCCCCTCCCCTCCCCTCCCCAGCCGTGGCCCAGCGTGTCAAACCTGGCCAAAGACTTTGTGGAGCGGATCCTGACGGTGGACCCCAGCGAGCGGCTCACATCTGGCCAGGCCCTCAAGCACCCCTGGATTGTCAGCATGGCCGCCGCCTCCTCCATGAAGAACCTACAGCGCTGTATCTCTCAGAACCTCCTTAAGCGGGCGTCCTCGCGCTGCCACAGCACCAAGTCGGCCCAGTCCACTCGCTCCAGCCGTTCCACCAAATCCAACAAAGCCCGACGGGTGCGAGAGAAGGAGCTGCGTGAGCTGAACCGTCGCTATCAGCAGCAGTACAACGGCTGAACCAGCCTGGACCTTGACAGCCTGCGACTGTAGCAAACCTTATACTTTTGAAGAACACAGCACTACAATGACAATTTTTTTTATTTTTTTTACAATGACTACCACCATTCGAAGTTGCTGCCAATACTTCAAGTCCCAAATCATTGCCTTAAAAAAAAAAAATAGGACAATGGCCTGACTAATTCCATGGCTACCAGCAAAAGTAGAACTAAGGTTGAAAAGTAACTGCTGCCAGTTGGGAATTCTTCTGGCAGCGTGTCTCCTGATGAGCACAAAGAAAAGGGACGCACCAGAAAGGTTTTGAACTCCAAAGGGTTACATCATCTCTCCATCCATTCCTTCACTTTTTCTCTGTCAGGATGGTGCCTTCCAGCTCGTTTGCTTTTGTTCTTTCAATCCCTGTGTCTCTACATATTTATTTATTATTGTTGACGTGATTATTAGTCTCCATTCAAATGGTCACTGGATAATGACCTTCCACGAGGATCTGTTGAACAGAGTTCTGGGTACTGAAGTTTCTAAGAAGAAAGGAATACTTTTAGAAGAGGGGGGAAAACCAATTCCTCTCACTCATTTCTAATTGAAAATTGCTGTGAATTTATTACTGTACTAATTGTGCAGACTTTTGTCTTAAGATGTGGGTAATGCAAGCACACTGCAACAAAACCACACCCTCGACGGTCAAAATGAAGGCGTATTTTTTATGAATCAGTTCTAAGCTCCTCTAATCTTGCCATTATTGCTCTGTCAATATCATTGTTGTAAAGCTGTCTAAAGGTTGTGAAGCTGTGTTTGTGTTAAATCTTCTGTATTGTATTAGACAATAGGCCACACAGCCCCGCACCCAATGATTTTTATACATCGATAGATTCAATCATGCAGTACCTGCTATGATCCCTTCAGGGCGAAGAGGCAGTATCCTAATCTCTTTATAGAAGTAAGGGGCCATTTAGGGTGTTATGTGGTTTACAGTTGCATTGTTGGTTACAGTGAGAATGGCACATGCAACAATGAAGGCAAAGATCTTTGCTGCCGGTTGCACCAGCTCTTTGTAAGTTCAAACTTAGCCAATTCAATTCAATTTATTGAATTAGTTAGAAGTGTTTTCCAAGTGGGGATTTACACATCACTAATTTAAAGCAGGTTGCATCACACAAACTAGTTCTTCTTTCTTGGAACCTAGTTACTTTTTTTTTTTAACTTTTTTTCAACAGTATTTTTGTTGACCTTTAACATAACATAAATGTAAATTTTCTTTGACAAGGACAGTAACCCAAGTGGACTGGTTAAAAATAAATAAATAAACCTAGTTCCATAACCACAATTTGGGAAAAAGAAAAAAAGTAAATTATCAAAAATAAAGTGAGCCTGCTAATACATGGCCCGTTCAAACTGAAGAGTAAAAGAGTTATCTGACCCGACACTTGATCAAAATTCTGTTTAATAATGATGTTAACTGGGAAGACTTTACATTTCAGAAAATAACCTTAAATTACCAATTGTTATGCCAAAAACAATAATTTTAGCTGGATTAGAATAATCGGATCTTTCCCAACCACTCAAAACTGCATCAATACTCTTTAACAATGTTCTCCATGTTTATAGATAGAAAATACATTAGTAATAATAGTAAATAATACTGTTAAGTTTAAGATATTGTTGGCCCCCTAAAACTACATTTTGGAAGTTCTGCTACAGCTTGTGATGCTACAGTGACTTCCTGTTTCCGTACACGTCAAGTCTTCACAAGCTTAGACAAGTCTTATAAGTTTGAATGGTGCAACCTGATTTGGGAAATCACTAGTTTGAAACTAGCTATTTAACGTCGTGGTAACTTATTAATGGATTTACAAACAGCTGGTGCAACCCAAGCCCTGCCGTCTTTCCTAGCTGGCCTCTGTTTCACCAACATCTGTCACTCAGTGGGGTTTCTCCTAAGACTCACTTAAATCGGTCTTGTTAGCATTCAGCAACAACATAGCAACATATCCATTGCCATGCTGTCAATGTGATAGTCATTTCAACAAAGAAAAACTTTGAAATTTTGCAGCAATTGTAAGGGGTAGATACCCATTTAGTACAGAATATGGAGTGATTTGATATGGGTGCATTACAGAAAGTTTAGAGCGAAGCTAGTGGAACAAAGGTTAAAGTCAGGGTTGGTAATGTTGAAAAGCTAGCAAGATATGAAAGTAGTATTTGTTGCTGTCGGGGTGTAAAGACCATTTCAAACAATATATATATATATATATATATATATATATATATATATATATATTTAAAAAAGTGTATATTGGAACAGTTACCGACCTTGCCTTTAGGAGAGGGAGTGTGTCAGCATTTCCTTTTAGTCTCTAGCGGTTGCATAGTACAGGAGCTCTTAGGCAGAAAAACAACCATTCTTAAATTAAGTTTACTACACTTGTGACCAAAAGTTAAGGAAACCACTGAATATAATGTTGAGCATGTAGAGGTAAATCAAATGATCAATAGTGTGTATGATTATAAAAGATTCTGAATTACAAAACCTAGCACGTGCAATCTTATGCTTATGTTTTCCTAAGTGTGGAAAGGCTACCCTTTTTGTAAGTGCACTTAAATCAGAATAAATTCCACAGGCTTGCCTAGAGATGAACCCTAGTTTGTTAAATCCACAATATTGATGTGATTATTCAATATTTCCCAAAAGTAGCACAACTTTCTTTTAAAAAAAAGTGAAAAGTTATTCGTCTTTTGTTGCTTTTTTTCTCTTTTTATCTGACAAAGCACTTAATCTATACAGTTGAATAGAATTTTGTTTTTAAATTGCAATCGTACTCTCTATCGGACCTGTTCACTGCGTTTTTTTTTGTATTATGTCCCTTCGGATCACTCCCAGACTCCCAGGTTGCTACAGTGTGGTCTTTACTATGAGTATTTTGCTGTGATCTACCCCAGACTTATAAAGTGTGTTACTCTTGTGAACTTTTGAACACATACTGGAAACCTAACCGAGCCATGTCAGCCGACCTCAGTTTTTCCTTTCTTTTTGTCTTTTGTCCTTTGTCCTTTGCTTGTTCCAGGATGCTCCATCATCTTTCCAATTTCCATGATGTAAGTCGGATTTAAAATCGTATATTCTCTTGTCCTACTGCTGTTATCTGCCTGATGTCTCACCTCTTGGTGGGAGAAAAAAATGTTTATAAAATACTTTAGGTGAGGCTAACATTGGGACTGGTACTGCTACACTCCAATATTTACTCCATCTACATTTTGAGAGATACTCCACCCAAAATATATCAGACGCACACCCCGTAGGCTTAAAAATGTGCATTTAAAAAGTTTCCTTCTTCACAGAGAAAACCGCTGTGGTCATCTTAAAAGAAAGATTTAAAAGGTGTTATACTGTCTGCAACATGCAGTACGATGAGGTGGCCTTAGTTCTGGTAGTTAGTTCAATGATTGCTCCTAGAGCATATCATCTATGTGAAATAAACATTTGTAACCTGTTATAAAATGTCAGCTCTAAGAATCACTGTCACAAAGTAATCATTTGGACTCAAAGGAATGACTTTGAATTAGCAACATCGCTGAGTGCCTATTGTATACCACGTTCAATGAATAACCAAATCAGTTCATTTAGCAGTTTTGCAGAATGCCAGCACATTTGTAAAAGTGTTTCCTTTTACATGTTTTTTTTATATACAGTACCTGTGTGATTTTTATATAAATGCTGTCCTAAATGAAGTAGCCAACTCATCACTGTTACCTGAAAACAGTTTTTTTTTTGTGTTATTGTGTGTCTAAAATGAATGATAACACTTTGATTCTTCTACCATTAACTTTTTTTTTTAATTTTTTTAAACGGTGAGTTGTATGTGCCAATAAAACACTCAAACCTGATTTGCCAGATTGAATTTGGATTTTGACACTATTCTCTTGTTTGGGATTGGTCAAACAGGTCACATACGTTTATGTTTAAGTAAAGACCCAGATCTTTTTTTTTTTTTTTTTTCTCAGGAGTTGGTGGAGACCAAAACAGAGATAAAGGGAATGTGAATATTGGACATATGTGTTGCCTCAAAATAAATGAAAATGTTGCTCTGTGTTCATTGGATGAGTACATGGGCAACTGTTAGCATGTTAGCCATAGCAATGCATGTCAGCATTGTGTGTGTCAACTTGTTGTGGAGTCCTTCTGCCCCCAAATGGCCAAAAAATGAAATGCTCTGCAGCTTCAAGATTGGTAGGCTACTTGTTAGTACATGGACAAAGACCTTTCTGGCTGCCACAAGCAACCACTGCTGTAATAATGTGTGTGTTAAGGTTTACTTTATGCTAAATGCAAACCAGCATTAGCCCCCACATCTTTGAATCTGTACAGCATATTGAATTCAACCAAATGTATTGCCATTTCATTTATATGCTTTAGCATATTTAACAAAACCCAAACATGCTTAAAATAATGTGCGGCCTTACTACACATTACAGCATATGACTTGTTGAAATCTACTGAGATATGAATTGTTTTTTGGATACACATTACATTACCTAGTTCATTCACAGCTGATGAAAGTAAGGCTGACTGGTAATGAAAACAACCAAAGTGCTTATAGCGTCCCATTGTATTTTATTGTTAATAAACTACTGGAGCAATAGCCATTTAAATGTCTAAAATACTTGCTTTTACTTTTAAAGTTGAAGTACTACAAGCTGCAGAGCAGCCGGCCATACCACCACGGTTCAATCCAAAATAAAATCTAGTGATAGTGAGTACATTAATAAAAGTTTGATTAATAAAGGGTTTGTATCTTACATTACAATTGGTAAAATAAGCATGTTAAATCGTAGTTTAAAATGATGCACTGCTCCTGTGTCCGTCTTATTTACAGTCCTGTTTCCTGCCAGTAAACAGCGCCCACTGCTGGCAAAACCGCAGCGTGACCGGGAAGGCTGGACTAAGTGGTAGCTGGAGGCCCGGTGGGTTGCCAGGTTTCATACAAAGCATTAGTTTACACACTAAGATCAAATGTGGCTTTGAAAGACAAGAAGAAAGGCATCATGATTACGTGAGTTACAGTTTCTACGAAAATATTACGGGAAAAACTGCCATCTTTATACGATATTATCTTAAATGTATGGATGAGCTGACTGTGCTCGGCGGTTTAGGAGGATAACTTAACTAAACCTGGCAACCCGTTACAACTAGACGTCAGTGTTTGCTCTGGTCTGCGGCTGTAGCATTAGTGAGTTTGCTGCTAGCTTTTGTTCGGTGTAGAATAAACTACCTACCGAGTAGCTACCCGCTTATCAATACATGGGCCGTGAAAATACATACAGAAAACTGTGACGTGTGAGACGTTGTTCAGCTCGGTGAGTATAATCAACACACAAACCACCAGCAGATACTGAAAATATTACTAAGCTAGCTAGCTAATGCTCTTACTGTGACATGCGTTAGACTACTGGGTCAAAAAATGCCTAAAGCATGTCTTGTTGTTTACAAAACCTATTTGAGATGGCTAACGTTAGCTAAGTGTAGCTTTCGCGACGTTAACACATGCTTTCATGGTTTACGTTAACGTTATTTACTGTCGACATAATAATTGTCCTCAGATTTACTTAGCCTCAGCCTCCAGCGTGTGTCTTCTGATGCTTGCTTTGTTTTTGCTGATAAAGTCGTCATTTCTATGTGGCTACACGGCTTTGTTTTGTCATTTGGTTTACTTAGCTAACGTTAATTAGTAAATGTTTCGCGTTGGAAAGCAGTAACGTTAAATTGTTATTTAATTCCATGGCCCTACCGACGCTGAAATTACGCCTTATGTTATGTTACGTTAAATCCTGGTTACACTAACGTTAGATCTTGAATGCACATTCTAATGTAAACTAAAGGCATTCAAACGCGTGTGTAGTGTGTTTGGTTTGCTCAGGGAGTTAACCACGAACACTAACGTTACATAGAACAAAACGAAGTCTGTTTATAGTAGTGAAAAACACATAGGAAGTTAGGCTGTTGTGTGCCCTGCAAACCAAGGACCCTTAATTGTAATAATTAAACACTGTAACGTTAGAAATATGTCTACATGTTTATCAACAAAACAGCTGCTCTTTCCCTCCGGTAGTCTATCTTTCTTATACTTATTCCTGCTTTGGTATCATTGTTTTTGACGGAGGGAGGGTTTCTGATGAAATCCATACAATTACACCAAATTTCTACTAAAAATAGTTTTTCTAAGAGACCCTTCTGCTAACATTCAACGAGCCGACTCCACTTAACTTCCTGTATATTGCTAACACTGCTGAGGATCCCTCCTCTTTCCTCCGATTGTGGTGGGGGTCTTTTCCTAGCTACTAATCTATATTTGCCTGGAGGATTGATGCCATGTTTGTGGCTTGGTGTTATGTTGACACAGGTAGCCCCAGCCTGTCTTTTACAGCCCTACCTTAACCAGTAGGGCTATTTTTACAGCCCTTGGTTCTAACCAGTAGTTGTTAGCTGTATTGTTGTCTCACACGGGCAGGGATCCTGCCCGGAGATGGAACTGGTGATTAAGCCCCCTCCTGTTAAACTAGACCAGCCAGGGGCTTTTAATCACATTGTCTACTCATCTGTCACTTATGTAGACCCATAACTGCAGATATGATCTACTGAATCATTAATGTTGAGCAGGGGTAGCCATGTGACTACCCACACATAATGAAAGTAAGGATGAGGATTTTGTGTAGCCTAATTTCTTGTCTTGCTTCGCCAGAACATCCTCAAGGTGCTGCCGAGGAGGGTCTGGCTAGTCCAAATAGCATTCCGGGATGGGAGAAAATCGTACTCTGGTTTATTGACATTTCTTTAAACAAATCACAATCGTCATGGGCGGCGCTAAACTCCGCACAGAGCCACTGCAAAATAGCCTCAGGAAGGAACTTGCTTTGGTGGAACGTTTATGTTTAAAAGTTGTTTTAGTCGCGCGAGAGAAAACTGAGATTGGACAGATAGTCTAGCTAGCTGTCTGGATTTACCCTGCAGAGATCTGAGGAGCAGTTAACCATAGTCCCCAGTCCAACGGCAACGGAGCAATCCCGGAAGTGGAACATTGTGGATATAGACTATACAATTTAAAAAAAGACGATATCTCTGGTTCTCTGTCCTCGTTCTGTGCGAACATTCAGAATTGTTTACAAAAAACTATGTAATTTCAAAAACAGGCTGTTGAAGCTAGCCTGACAAGCCAGACCCACATCAAGATGTTGGGTCTGGGAACTCACCATTGGCAGGGCTCAATCCGAGGGGCGGGATAAACGGTTGTCTTTCAAATTCACTCTGCACGCAATAGGATAGCGCTACAACCAACCAGAACAACGCTAGTTGATAGACTAAACTTTTGCTGTATCCGGTTGGCAAAACTCCGAACACATCTTCCTTTTTTAAGAATGACTTCAGTGCCGTTCTTTGTCGCGGCCAAAGCCGAATCAGAAGACCGCTGTTCGCCAGTGGGTTTTGGAATGCTAATCGATCAAATCATTCCCGAAAATGATTTTTTTTTTTTCATTTCATGAAAATGAAGATGGGTGGGTGCTTAAATGTAAAAGAAAATATGCGATGAATAAGAACAACAACAGAACACAAGTATTGGTATACAGTACAATATGGAGAAAATCAAATATCACGATATGTGATAATGTAATGGTCAAAATTGATTATTAATACGTTATACATTAATTAATGTAATGTCATTTACATTACATGTCATTTAGCTGACACTTTTATCCAAGGCGACTTCCAATTAAGTGCTTTCAACCCTGAAGGTGCAAACTCCAGACAACAACATATATATAGATTTTTTTAAAATTTTTTATGTTTATCCAAGGTGCAGTCGGAAGAGATGTGTTTTTAGCCTTCAGCGGAAGATGCGTAGGCTTTCGGCCGTCCTGATGTCAGTAGGGAGCTCATTCCACCATTTAGGAGCCAGGACAGCAAACAGTCGGGATTTCGTGATTAGCAGCAGCAGCCACCTTCTTTGTTTTCTAGTATCAGGGAATTCACACAGAACTGTCGTAATTCTGCCGTCATTATGTTAAGCCCGCCCACCGACTCTATACACGATGTGATTGGCCTGACTAGAGTTTGGTTTTTCCAGCTCGCAAGCCAATGGAGAGTTGCTAGACTGACCCTGGCTGTAAATTACATTTGCTGCTGCTAGGGTGCGTCTAGATTTCTAGGCTATGTTGAAGCAACATATTCGATTAAACTTTGGAATGCATCTTTGCAAAAGAATGAAGACTGTGGATTTCGTCACACATGTCTTAGTTCCAGGAAACGGACATCGGCGATAAGACATGCATCCGGTGGAATTTCCTGCGGTACCCGAGCAATCCCGTAAGTGGAAAGTCAAGGATATAGACTACCTTTTTTTGACTAATATAAATCTAATTAGTTTTGTTAATGTGTGCTCCAGTGTTTCCTGTAAAACACTTGCTAGTACACTACTGCAAAAGCATTGTCACCACTTAGCCAAAAGCCACGTTTACTGTATTTTGGCCAGACAGAGTAAACCAGTTCACTCCTCTGCACTTGGGAACTTAATGCATAATATGAGCAACTTGCTCCTAAAACTTAGGAGACAGACAACTTTAGAGCTTTGTTTGTTGGCTGTGATTTTCACAAAAGTTGCCGTCTCTTTAATACAGATTTGAATAATGTCGCACAATAAACATACTTTAACATTTAACTTGAAAGGCCTGCTAGAATGTAGTTTAAAGGGTAACTTCGTTTTGTTTTTTTGTTTTTTCAACATGGACCTTATTTTCCTATGTTTTTGTTTCTAAGTGGCTGATGGGAACAGCAGTCTTTGAAATTGGTCCAGTATTAAGCAAGCGCTTCCTATAGGATAACATTGCAGCCCGGTTCGCGGCTGCTGTTTACAGCGTTCTCGCTCAATACTGGACTCATTTCAAAGATTCTTGTTCACATTAGTCACTTATACACCAGTGCATAGAAAAATAGGTTAAAAAACAACAACGAAATAACCCTTTTTAAAGGCATACTATGTAACTTTTCCCTCTTCGGCCCCCTTACAGGTTGTCTCATTGGAACTACAGCCACGCGAGCTGTAGTTCCAACGAGACAACCTGTAGGGGGACCAAAGAGGGTAAAGTTACATTACATAGTATGCCTTTAAGTATCCCAATGTTTGCTAGTGTCTCCATAGAGGAGACAAGGGCATCACAGGAGAACCAGACTGCTTACATTATACTCAAGTGAGTCAATAGTTAAATGAAGATTTAGATATTATCACCATACATTGGGGCGGAACAGAACCTAGACTTGTTTATACACTACTGTGCCATGTAAAGCTATTTGTTTGTTTTTGCTCTTGTCCTCATACTGTAGCAACTGCTACTGTTATTTAGCACACACATATAATGCTTGATGGGGCTGTTAACATGTTTTCGTCCTTTGATGGTGGTGTTTGATTTGTAATGACAGCCTGACAATAGAGCCATGCCTGCCTGGATAAAATAGACTACAGGAATAAACACACACACACACACATTGCTTACTGCATATCGGCACACTCAGCTCTGGAACATGTTGCACAGATGCTCTGCGCAGCAATAAAGTTCAGCAGTCAGAGAGCAGCTGGTTCATAGCACACAGTCACTGAGTGGGTTTTGGAATGCTAATCGATCAAATCATTCCCGAGAATGATTTTTTTTTTTTTTTCATTTCATGAAAATGAAGATGGGTGGGTGCTTAAATGTAAAAGAAAATATGCGATGAATAAGAACAACAACAGAACACAAGTATTGGTATACAGTAAAATATGGAGAAAATCAAATATCACGATATGTACATACATAATGTAATGGTCAAAATTGATTATTAATACATTATACATTAATTAATGTAATGTCATTTACATTACATGTCATTTAGCTGACACTTTTATCCAAGGCGACTTCCAATTAAGTGCTTTCAACCCTGAAGGTGCAAACTCCAGACAACAATATATATATATAGATTTTTTTTTATTTTTTATGTTTATCCGAGGTGCAGTCGGAAGAGATGTGTTTTTAGCCTTCAGCGGAAGATGCGTAGGCTTTCGGCCGTCCTGATGTCAGTAGGGAGCTCATTCCACCATTTAGGAGCCAGGACAGCAAACAGTCGGGATTTCGTGATTAGTTGTCCCCTCGCTGTGACGGGGCAGCAAGCAGGTTGGCTGATGGAGAGCGGAGTGGGCGGGTTGGGGTATATGGTTTGACCATGTCCTGGATGTATGCTGGGGCTGATCCGTTCGTGGCCCTGTATGCAAGTACCAAATACCTCGATATCGATATTGTGGCGATATTGTAGGGTTGACAATTGGTGCTTTCACAAAATATGCACACAAATGAGATTGTTGATAAGTAATCATCAGTTATGTTGATATAATAACTATGTGGGTAAAGGCAAATAATAGAACAGCTAGAACAGTCTGGTGCGTTCGGAAAATGACATCACGCTACTGTAATGCAGCCTTTAAAACCAGGAAAAGACAACACACAGACAACAAAATTGATGACGATGACTAGCCTCATATATCAATATCGATATAATATCGATATATTGCCCAGCCTTAGTATACAGTACTAAAGGACCTGAAAGCCCATCCTCTGTGTCCCTCTGGTGTAAGGTAGGAGGCAGTTCCAGGCTCTGCAGGAAGGGAGGTCCTCTTACGTAACCTGGGCTGGACTCCTATTCATCCCGGAGCTGGTTCTCATGAGCTCTGGTGTTTAGCTTGGCAAATGTGTGTGTTAGGGGTTCATATATCACCCAGTTCCAGGTCATTTCATGCACCCTAGCTGATTCTTTTTGTGCTGGTTGGTGTTTTTGTCTATCCATAGTGTGTATGTGTGATCTGTATAGGCCTACCCGGATGGGTTTCATTCCAGCATGAATTCCAAGTTTTTAAAGGAACACGCCGACTTATTGGGACTTTAGCTTATTCACCATAACCCCCAGAGTTAGGTAAGTCCATACATACCCTTCTCATCTCCGTTGTACATTGTAGCTCTTTCCGGCGGCTCCACCGGTAGCTTAGCCTAGCACGGATCCTGAAGGTAATTGGTTCCAACTAGCCTACTGTCAATACCTTTTAGCAGGTACCAGGTACTTTTTTTTTTTGTAATGGAAAACCAAAAAAGTAGAGTAGAGTCGAGCAGGTACCATGTAATGGAAAAACGCCATTAGTTTTCTGATTAGTTTCTTCCCTGGGCCTGCGGCTGAGTGTTGTTGGCTGCTTCTGTATAACTCAGTAAGCCATGTCATGCTTGCAGATAAGATAATGTTTTATCTAGTGTACTAGGGCTGTGTAAATACAATAGACCTTTGAATTTAAAAATTAATATTTGATTGTGGGGAAAAAAGCAGCACTACAGCGGCTGTCTGCTCTGCGCGTTCTCGCCTTGGCCTCTGCTCCCTAAACGACTTTCCGCTCCCTACTAAATCTGTGTGTTGTACGATTGTACGTGCTCTATCTAGTAACAGTGTTGTTCCCCGAGGGCAGCACAAGCTCTTTATGAGTGGCTTAATGAGGGAGGAGTGGTTCACACAACATTCAACATCTCTTTGCACCCCCAACACCTCCTTTTCTTCCACTTGGCACAGCAGAGGAAACACTCCTTTCTCCGAACACTGCATGAGGGGATAGAAATGGCAACACCTAAATACTGGTGTTGTAGGTGTCAGAACATACAAATTTGTTATCTCTGCAAAGGTGACGTTTTTCCCTCAATTTGGTTTGTCGGCAACAGATCTCAAAATCATATGAACAGATTTTCATAAAATTCCGATGGACAGATAGACCTGTGGCCAAGGAACGACTGAGTAGGTTTTGGTTGATAACAGTTAAGCAGGACTGATAAGGGCTGACATAGTCATAGCTGCATTGCATAAAAGCTGGCAGATGTGCAAAAAGAAATTGCAGTGTGGTAAAGTGTAGCCATGGTTTATGTTGCTGTGTATATATTTTCTTGAAGTGAGACTATGCTATTTTTGAAAGAAAGAAAAACACAATTTATGTCTTGTACATTTAAAGTTGAACACATAAGTAATAAAAACCTTGCTCAATTCAATAATACCCTCAGTGGTTCTGCTGTTACAGCCTTATGCTATTAGTCTGGCTATCACCAGACCAAGCTCAATCTTTTAAGATTGAACATCAGCCTGGGGAGTCTGCTCTGTATTTTCTACTGCACAAGAGGCGTGATCAACGGGCATAGTTCAAATGACTCTGTATGCAATTGGATAGTCCTTCAACCAATCAGATCAACGATCCGGGTGACGTACTTTGCAGAGCGAGGCAAAGCGAAAGCCGGTCGGTAGTAAAAAAAAAAAAAGGAGAGGAAAAAAAAGCCGGTGGGTAGTAAGGCTAACACATCCTTCTTTTGTAGGAATTGTTCCAGGGCGAGTTTCTGTTCCATTTTCAGAGAAAACTTGCCTTTGAAATCTTTTAAAACAGCAGCGACAGCGGCATCAACGGGTTGCTGCGCTTCGGTGGCCGTCATGTTGAATGTAAACAAAAAGCTGCTTGCCTTTGCTTCTCTATCGTCATTGTGTCCAACCCGCCAATAGCGCGCCAGGTGGATAAGCCAGTTTGTGATTGGTTCCCGCAAATGTGTAACGGAAGCAGGATAGATAAACGTACAGGTTTCCAGCCTGAGCTGCAGAGCGAAATCAAATCGCCAGCAGATCGGGCTGGGTTTACCCAGTCTATTATGCTATTATACTGGTCACTAATGTTAAACTGACATTACTAATTCAATTGGCGGACTCTTTTAATGCTTGTGCTACTGTTTTGGCATGTACTATCCTGTAATAGCCACTTGTGTTTGCTGTTCAGCAAAGGTTAGCAAAGGCTCATTTTAAAATGTTTTTTTTTTTTTTTACTTGTTTATTATTTGATTTTCAGTTAACACTAGAGATGCACCGATTACAACTTTCTAGGCCGATTCCGATTTCCAATTTTCTTTTGAGTTAGGCCAGCAGATACCGATTTTTAGCCGATACCGATTTTAGCCAATTCCGATTTCATTTTTTCTAACCACTTTACAGCACACACAAATATTTATTTTCTATCTTTTCTTTAATAGAAGAAAAGATAGGCTACTTAACTAGAAAATGATCTCAGATTAGGGGGCAGTTCACTGAGAAGTGATGGTTAAAGTCTTGATTACTGAAACGTAATCAGTGTCCTGATTGGTGGAAAATGCTTGCAGAAAGAAAGGCCTGTTGTTAGGTAAAAAATGTCACTGTCAAAGAGCCTGAAGCGAAATGTTGTGGAAAACAGCAGCTGTAATGATGAATGGACTGATAAGCAGGCTAGCATTCGTCCTGTATGCCTAATTTGAAATAAGACAATGCTGTTGCAAAATAATACAACCGGCATCATCATCAAGAATGAAGAACGCGGTGTCATTCACGTGCATGTTAAGTAGCCACATGCATCTGTTTTGGTCTTATAATACATCCACAAGTTTACCGCTCCAGCGGAGATGATGGCTCGTTTAGACAGCAGCTACGTTTACAAGAGTTTGTCCAAAGTTCAAGATTCGTTGTAAACTAATATAAACAGTTAGACTACAAACTGACATCTTTCATTGTAGCTTGTTTGTAAAAAGTTGCTATTTGCAGAGTAGAGCTGTGTTTGCACAGCGCGGTGGACAAGAGTGGACAGCGCAGACAGAGCAGACTGAAATATGGGTTTCAACATGTTTATGCCTGTAGAACAGGTAGGTGGGTATTGATAAGTATTGACTCTTTAATCATGGAGGTTTTATTGTAGGCTACTTACAGTAACGAGTGTAGCGTTACTGCGTCATCTGCGCCATCGGCGGTAAATAATCCTCGGTATCGTTTCCAGTCAGTTACATGTGCTGCGTGAAGTAACGCACACACCTCGGCCCTGCTGTGTGTGTGTGTGCACACAGCGCGGGCATCGCTGTTCAGAATCCCGTCTATCTTTCAAAATGCAACGCTTGTATCCAAATGAACTGGTTATAAATTACCTGAGGTGAAAATGTGAAATGTTAGCCAATATTCACACGCTTCGCGCCACTCTGTATGACGTTTGCTGATGCAGCAGACAGAGCCACAGTCACTGGCCCGTGACTGGCCAATCAACTAGCCCGACATACGTTTTTACTGGCCCCAGGCCATGGGCCATTGCTTATGTCGAGCCCTGATTTTCATTATTCATTTTTTTTTTTTTTTTGTGTGTGGCATTTTTAGGCCTTTTATTTGACAGGACAGCTAAGACTTGAGAGAGAGGGGAGGGGGGGTGGCATGCAGTAAAGGGTCGCAGGTCGAAATTGAACCCGCAACCGCTGCGGCAAGGAACGAGCCTCTGTACATGGGGCGCACGCTCTACCAAGTGAGCTAACCAGGCGCCCCATATTTTCATTATTCTTAAGTATTGATAGTAGGGTACTGGCCTCAAAACAACAGTATTATCAGGCTCCAATCGCCATTCATTTCAGCTGTCAGATGTATTTTGCAGTTTTGCAGCCACAGCTGTAAAACTAATGGAGAATTGATTCCATGTTCTGGGAGGATGTTGAGTTTGCAGGGTCACAAAATCCATTCACCATTAATCTAAGGTGATAGAAATGTATTCATGTTTGTGGGTGCAATGCAGGTAGATATTGTATAAAATATATATTGTGTTTGCACTACACTGATGTACTTCCAAAAATGTCAACAAGCTCTGTCCTGACTAATAACTATTCATGTTGGCGTGTTTTTTTTTCTCTTCCTTTCAGATATAAACAGGAAGGACTGCAGTGGAACTCTAAATTGATACCAGCGTCTTCCTCCATCACTGCTCCCAGCCTCCTCCCATCCATCCACTGCTCTTACTGGTTGCCTCCTCCAGTTCTCAGCATGGCGACTATGTTCCTACTCTGGCTGTGCCACTGACCACCACCCTGGACTACCACCATGGAGAGAAAACGCAGAAAGAAAATAATCTAGCTGCTCAGGCGATTTGCAGTATGGACTCATTTTTGGAGCTCTGGACCTGAAACACTCTGTCCTGACCCCGAAACCAGCTTTCAGCTTCTCATTTTTCCTCTGAAACGGCACACCCTGCTGCTGGAGTTTGAAAGGGCCTGGTCAGACTGATGGTTTGCGCTACAACTTTACAACGTAAGATGCTCCTGCTTCCTGTGTGGGCATCCATGCTTCTGGGCCTGCTGATGGGCTTCGTGCCCGTGGTGGGGATGGAGCCAACGGAAGGAGCCAAATCTGACTTTGACCACGCCCCCAACACAGAGCCCCTACCATCATCATCTGGCACCAACTGCTCCCAGTTAACCCTCAAACTGGAGTTCTCCTCCAAGGTGGTGGAACATGGTAAGAAGAAATTGTTCAAACTGGTGGATATTAGGGATGTAAGATTAGAGATTCTTATCTTCTAAGATTCTGAATCCATTCACAACATCTAAAAATAAAATTTTAAAACTTTTTTTCTACAGCAGAACCCTCATTATTGCTTCTAATAGACAGGAATAATCCCGGGGTTTGGAAAAAAAGTGATTGAAGTGAAGGGGGTTAGCCAGGAAGACAGCAACACCGTCGGCGCCGACTCACTTAAGATGGGCTGACCTTTAAGGTGGACCAGCTATTCTCTTTTTAGTGACAAGCCTCTAAAGTTTTGCTCAGCGAAAGTCCTTCTGGCGGAAAACTCCTGAATCCTACACACAAAGTCAACGTTGCATTAAGCATTATTGTGTGATTTGTTTAAAAAAATCACACAAAATACCAGTTTTACAGTGTTATTACAGTTCAATTTTGAAATTAGACAAATCCTGAGAAATTAAAAGGCTGCTAGCCTAAAGGCTCAATTGTACTCTGGAATGGACGTGTACACGGACAGCTGTAGACACTGCGAACGCATAGTAGCTCGGTTCATACTATGTATGGAGGACATGTTCCACACATGCAAATACACGTCCGACAAATTGGCTGCACGCGGCACCCACACAGAGCCTACGCGTACACCCTCTGATGATGACATTTACGTCAAGCGGACCCTCGCGCACTAGCAGACTGTATAATTTCGGCTTAAGTCTACCAATTTTCTTTGTTACAGGCAGCATTTTTTATTTTTGTATAACTACAACTTAGGCCTTGCAGGCTTGCAATAAGCTGTGACTGAAATTCTTTCAATAAGAAAAGCTTTTATTTATTCTTGCTATAGTTCTTGAGATACCACGATGCAAGTGAGAGATCAAGATCAAATGCAACAAAGGTCATAAGCAATTCAAACTGGATGGTGCAGGTACTTAACATGTGCCTTTACCCACTGAATGTAAAGATGCAGCCCCATGTGCAGTTTAAGGGCATTAAGACAACCGTATTTCAGTTACATCAAATCATAACAGTGGAAGTGTTGTGCTGAGCTCAGGGCATAGCACACCCCATCCAGCTAGTTTGCACAACTTGATTTTCAGGCTCTGTCCTCGTATTATTCTGACAGTAATATACCCCATGTTTTTCCTGTTTTGAAAAGTGAATCAACAGATGCTTTTGTTGTTTATTCAATCTCAGGGACGTAGAATGGAATCAGAAACTTAAACGAAAGTGAAAAACTTCTGATTGTTCATATTAACTGACAAAAGGGACTTGGTTTACCAGTGATTTGTCACACTGTCCAGAAGAGACCCGCCTCGCCCCAATATATTTTTGGGCATTTAATTCCTTGTGTGTTTCACAACCCCTCTTCAGCAGTCACAAGGTTCCCACCAGCTAGCTAGCTTGCTGACTAATGTAATGCTGACGGGTTTTCATTTGGTTTTGTCGGGGGCAAAATATCTTAATGAAATTGGGTTAATGGGCCTACTATGTGACTGCCTGTCACTTTACTAGGCAGCAGAGTGAGAAATTAGTGGTGGTCAACATAAAACAGCAACATTTTACCACGCAAGTCCTTGAATGAAACTGGAGTGTTTTGCTAATGTTAAGGTGAAAACACTGGGTCTTTTGTATTAAAATTACTGTACTTGAGGACATGTGCGGTAGCCCAGACGTCTCAACTCCAGTTGGCTCTAAGAACTGTCAAAGACGCAAACGAGTCCTGCATGCGATTTAAGATTTCCCCCTTGAGGCACATTACAACATTTTTGTTTCAATATATTGCTATGTTCTGTCACTTAATACTGGACATATGTGTAACTTGGATAGATGAGGCTAGACAACCTTATTGTACAGTTAGCAGTGATGGGTGTAGCCCTCGCCTGTACACTGAAATGTGCCAATACTAGGCCCATCAGTACATTTTATGACCGTTTCTAAGGGCTGTGCTTTTTTGTCAAAAACTCCCAGAGAATTTCCTGGAAAGTTTCTGGAAAATGATTTCTTAAACAGAGTGGAGACTCTTGAGTCAGCAGCGTGGATGTGGGCTAAAAAAAAAAAAACAGCTTGAACCTGCTTTAATTGGACTGTGGGTCCAATAAAATGCTGCGAACTTGAATACACAGTTTTTTTCAGCACATCATCTTGTCTGTTTTTTTTTTTAAACGTTCTCTCCCCTCTCTGTCTCTCCAGAGTACATCATAGCGTTTACGGGGTATTTCTCTGCCAAAGCTCGCAGCCTGTACATCAGCAGCGCCCTGCGGAACTCCGGGGACGGAGCGCTGGAGTGGCACATCGTTCCCAGACAAAACCCAGCCTCCGACTTCCCCAGCGACTTTGAGCTGGTCCACATCCATCAAGCTTCGCCCAGCAGCCTGCTGACCTTAGAAGACCACCCTTACATCAAGAGGGTGACGCCACAACGCAAAGTGTTTCGCATGCTCAAATACATTCCCTGTAAGTCTGTCAGTACGGTGTTATAGTGTAGGAAAAAAGGCTCACAGTGTCTCTAAGGTTGGCACGTCTACCCAAGAAATATAAAACTCTGAAAAGATACAGAAATCTGTTTGTCTGCTACAGTTCACAGAATGTCTTCTTTGTTGAGTCAGAGGACGATGCAGTTCTCTCGCCACTGTGGTTGTGGTGTAGACAAGGATTGTATATCTTAATGTGAAGTGCAGGCCAACTTTTGTGTGTCTGTTTGTGTGTGTCTGTTTGTGTGTGTTGGGGGATGGGAGGAAGGACAGAGAATGTCTGTGTTTGCTCTCCCTAGGAGAGAATAGGTGAGTCAGTGTGGTGGGGCTTGCCTTGACAGGGGTGTGTGTGTGTGTGTGTGTGTGTGTGTGTGTGTGTGTGTGGGGGGGGTGTGGGGGGGGGTGTGTGCACCCTGTGCATGGCACTGGATGAAAGACTTCAGTGTACCCCCCCAGCCTCCGTATACACATGCAGTATCAGTATGGAGGCCATGTGTCGAGCATTAAACCTTTTTATGTCCTAGTTTGCTTGAAAAGGAACAGCAAAGAAGTTCTTAGTGTATTTTACAGATTAAAATCTCTGTTGAAAGTTGATCTAAGAGAATAAAATTAAAAAAAATAACTATAATATCTGTTAGTTTATTAGTATAGTTTATCCGTTTTTATTGATTATTTAATTGGCTGTGTTTCAGCTAAGTTAGGACATACGGATACCTACAGCCTCAAACTTCCTTCAAAGGTGCAGCATCTAACAAGCATCTATAACATTCCTACTCATGGAAATAAATGGGAGGAACCTCTTCAAACCACAACACTTCTCTTCAACCTCTTCATTCTTATTCAGACATTCACGTGGAAGCTTCAATCAAACTTTAAGCCGTTCATGACACGTGGCCTTTCATAGATTTTCTGTTATCTCAGTTCAAGTTTCATGCTTGTTTCAGACGTGTCTGATTTATACATAGGACAATGTGTCAGTGGTGGTGTGTAACTAAGTACATTTACTACAGTATTGTACTTATGTACAATTTTCTGAAGCTCAAATTTACACACACACACACACACACACACACACACACACACCTCCGCAGGAAGGTGCCACATTGTCAGATTATGAGTGAATAGAGATTCATCCTGTCTGTTTGTGAGTGTTTGTCAGTTAGACTTGTGCGTCAATATGAGACGCTGAGGGGCAAAGTGCCGGTTGGGAATGAGAACAGGCTGCACAACATGCACGCTGTTATTGGCTGGGGGTTACAGACCCACATGGGGCCCAAAGGCTTTTTGTTACCTGCCAGAAACATCTCGCACACAGCAAAATAATAAAAGAGGAGAATACAGGCAGAGGATGGAGTCTCTGCAGATACAGACACCACACACTTCTTGTGGGTCATAAGTACTGATTGAGAGGGATTACTTCTTCCCCCCACTGCAAGTGGGTGACATCAGACACACTCTGGAGTTCATCTGTAGACATTTTAAACAAAATTGTCTTCCACCTCAATTTTTCTATGCAATAAAAAAGGCTGCGCAAATAATGCTATGGACTGCACGACGGCTCACATAATCGGATGCAGATGGTTAAGGTTGCTAGGTGACTGTCTCACTGGTTAGCCATGTTGTACAGCCATAAACAATGTTTTGAAAGAGCTTAAACTGGAGCGCCCCGGAGAAGGTAGTGGAAATACTGCAGAGAAAATATGAACTGAAGTTTGTGAATTGATTCTGAATGTATGAGAGAGCATGAGTGCATGTCAGAAAGAAGCACCAGCTTTACATTACGTGTGTTGAATTCAGTCAGTACAAGCCGTTACTGAATGGTATCTCTAAGGCTGTAGCGTTGACACTTTTGAGTGTTGTAATTAGTGGGGAGCATTTGGATTGAAGAACAAAATAGAAACCGAAAAAAAGAGCGATGTCTTGAAGCAATGAGTGGTTGGAGAGTTGTTGCAGTGTCTGTCTTTACTCAGCCTCCTAGGAGTGTCGATTGCTCTAGATAAGATTTGAACCTGCTTATAGAGTGAAATACCTGAGAAAGGTAGGTTCACTGGGTTTGTGTTGCATGAGTCAATTTGTGAGTCCATGATGCAGCTACCTAGGGAAGTAAATTAATTAGTGGGAAAGATACAAGAGAAAGACCTCAGCCCTGCATTTCACTCCTACTTTTAAAAAAACTCCCTGCAGGGCTCTGCTGCTCTTTGCTAATGACCTCGTGATAATTTTTTCTGTCCAAGTGATTGGAATTGTGTTGAAAGACTAGAATGGGGCTTGCATGATCAGCCTCACATCCCAGCTAAAATATGGAAGGAGGGAGCGAGAGAGACATAAGGAAGGGAAAGAAAGTAAGAGGGAGAAACGGAGGATCAGAACATGATGAGCATGATTAAGTTAACCACAGGATTGGGTTGTCTGCAGCAGGGGCTGTAGTGGCAGACAGCAGGAGCAGGGCATCTAATTATTCCTCCAGCCCTTCATGGAGGATGAGTGGTTCATTAAGCAACATTGTAAGTAAAAAATATTTCCATGTGTCCAAGTAGAATTTCAAATCCTAAAGTCTGAACAGAAAAAGATGTCGCTCATCTATAATGTGAGACAGGTGCGTCGGCGGGGGCCAAGTAGGTCAAACGTTGGAACGAAACATTTTGGAACTAGAACCTAGAATCTATTACCCAAACATTACCAACCTAAAGTCTAAAATCCAAACCTGTACTGTAGTCACATGGACACAGTATGTAGAAGCCTTTTTTATTTTACCTTTGCTTTAACACCATTACTTTTGTTCTGTCTCTGTAGCGCCCGAACCTGCCGCACCCTGCAACGCCACCCGGCAGTCGTGGCAGTCATCCCGCCCTTTCCGACGAACCAGCCTGTCCCTAGGCTCGGGCTTCTGGCACGCCACCGGTCGCCACTCCAGCCGGCGTCTGCTGAGGGCCATCCCCCGCCACGTTGCGCAGATCCTGCAGGCAGACGTACTCTGGCAGATGGGCCACACCGGTTAGACCTCGCACCTTTTGATCTAGCTCTGATAGAGGGCCAGCATAGAGGGGACGGGGCTAAACATGTGCCTCAAAACATTACTGTGATCAAACAGTAATGAGAGATTGCTTTTAATGAAGGAATGCTCATGACAGAACTAAGAGACGTAGTTATTGATTTAATCTCTCTCCTGTACGTACAGGTTCTGGTGTGAAGGTGGCAGTGTTTGATACAGGCCTGAGCGAGAAGCACCCCCATTTTAAGAACGTAAAGGAAAGGACCAACTGGACTAATGAAAAGACACTGGATGACGGTGAGGAGGAGAAACCCAGTGATGATAATGTTGATGGCTGATGCTCATGACTTGCAATCTAAATGATGAAGACAGCCATGTTAATTATTTTATTGATGTTTTTGTTGCTACATTATCGGGATGTACTCTGTGTGTGAGAGAGAGAGAGAGAGAGAGAGAGAGAGAGAGAGAGAGAGAGAGAGAGAGAGAGAGAGAGAGAGAGAGAGAGAGAGAGAGAGAGAGAGAGAGAGAGAGAGAGAGAGAGAGAGAGAGAGAGAGAGAGAGAGAGAGAGAGAGAGAGAGAGAGAGAGAGAGAGATCTTTATCCACAACGTTCCACTTCCAGGATTGCTCTGATGTCCCTCTTTTCGGCCAGATGTCCATTACCCTCCGTTTTCTTTGTGTTGTAATTTTTAAACTTCGGGGGATTTCTGAGGACTATGGTTAACTGCTCCTCAGATCTCTCCAGGGTAAATCCAGACAGCTAGCTAGACTATCTGTCCAATCTGAGTTTTCTGTAGCACGACTAAAACAACTTTTCACGACTGTTCACGTTCCACCAAAACAAGTTCCTTCCAGAGGCTATTTTGCAGCGACACCGGGACTCTGCCCGGTGCTTAGCGCCGCCCAAGACGATTGTGATTGGTTTAAAAAAATGCCAATAAACCAGAGCACGTTTTTCTCCCACCCCGGAATGCTGTGTGGACTAGCCAGACCCTCCTCCGCAGCACTGTGGTTCCTCCACAAAGCGAGACTAGATGATAATCCCTTTCTTGTCCTGTGTTTCAGGTCTGGGCCACGGTACATTCGTAGCCGGAGTAATAGCCAGTATGAGGGAGTGTCAAGGCTTTGCCCCCGACTCAGAGCTGCACATCTTCAGAGTGTTCACCAACAACCAGGTACATACTTGCCCTCAACATACCACTGTGCTTTAGTCCAATTGTAGCAGTATCGTATAACCGAAAGCTAAAAGAAATACATGTGCTAGAGAAGATGATGATTTGTGTTTTGGTGACTTAAAGGACTGGTTAAATATTTTTTTTAGTAGTACACTATGTCGAACATAACCTCCCTAAAACCACACATTGCCATTTAATATTACACTAGTGTTTGTATGGATTAAAAAACATAGTATGACATGTTAATTAGTGAGCTTTAGAGCTGCTGGTAGGCAGACTTTTAACCTTCAGCGGCTTCCCCCGGTTTCTGTTCTTTATGCTAAGCTAAGCTCACCGGTTGCTAGCGGTATCTTCATGTTGAATGGGCAGACAGAGTGGTTTCAATCCTCTCATCTTAACTCTCATCAAAAAAAAATAAATAAATGTATTTCTCACAATGTCGAACTATTCCTTTAAATAATGTTGTCAGGCAGCGTTAGTTATTTCTAGTGCAATTCATGATTCACTGTTCTATTCAAAGTGATGTGAATTCCAACTTCTTTGTTGTATGTCAAGACTGTGGTTTATTTAATTAATTGTTAAATGCGTGCAGATTCATGCACAGTAGTTATACTGTCTGATCCAACAATATAAAACCAGAAACAATGATACTATAGTATGTGATGAGTATGTCATGCATCTCTCCTCACCTCCCAGGTATCGTACACCTCGTGGTTCCTGGATGCTTTCAACTACGCCATCCTGAAGAAGATTGATGTTCTCAATCTCAGCATCGGGGGGCCTGACTTCATGGACCACCCCTTTGTTGATAAGGTAAAAGACACTAGTTCTGGATGGGACGGGTAATGTTGTCTGGAAGAGATACACTCAGGAAGGCTACAGTCCCATCATGGTAGCATTTGGCCAGCTTTGACTGATATTTAACCAGATGAGAACTGATAGCAGAAAATAATTGACAATCAAAATGGCAATTCAAATCCTCTCTAAATATGTTTAAGAGCAATTTACCAAACAACCGCAGAACTAGCAGAACATAAACTTGAAAATGAGCGCTAATCTGAGTTCTATCTCTAGAGTCAGGCTGAACGGGACTTTACCGGTGAGTTATTGATATATTAATATAGAGGTGCAACGATGAATCAATTAATCGATTAGTTGTCAACTATTCAATTAATCGCCAACTATTTTGATAATCGATTAATCGGTGAGTCATTTTTTTATTAAAAAAAATCAGATTTCTCTTATTCCAGCTTGTTAAATGTGAATATCTTCTAGTTTCTTCTCTCCTCTGTGACAGTAAACTGAATATCTTTGAGTTTTGGACAAAACAAGACATTTGAGGACGTCATCTTAGGCTTTGGTGACTGATCCACATTTTTCACCATGTTTTGACATTTTTATAGATCAAACAACTAATCGATTAATCGAGAAAATAATCGACAGATTAATTGACTATGAAAATAATCGTTAGTTGCTGCCCTATACTAATATTACTTTTTTAAACAGTTTTGTTAATTAGGGTTTCTTTTACTCAAGCATGATATACATTTTTGTTTGGCAATTTGTCAGGAATAACAGGTAAATGCACAGATTTCTGTCAAATACGTTAACACAGACTCATTGTCTTTACTGTACGTGGTACTGTAAACTGTTGTTCGTAGCACCCCCCCCAGGTAAAACCCTGAGATGTTTGTCTAGGCATAGAAATAGCAAACCACCCGTCCTCCCTCTAAGTTACACCCATTTCACAAAGTGTTAATAAGCTGGAAAATAAACAGGTCAAACAGCGCAAACGGGTCAAACCAGGTGAGTAGACACGTGCATGGCAACAGTTGAACTCAGCTCTGGAACATGTGCACTTTACAAGTTACAAGTTGACAGCCCAAAGGCGTTTGCCCATTCACAGGGCCTTTTGTGAATCACGTAACTTAACGACAGGACCGTGGATCAGATTTAAGATTTAAGTGTAGCGTGTGAATGAAGCAGTCAGTTGTGACGACAAGACCCACTTGTACTATGTTCTCTATGTGACCTTAGTGCAGTCCCGGTAAAGAAAAATCAAAAGTAGTAATTAAGTGAAACCTATTTTTTTCCTCAACCAATTTTCTTGTTTGTTTGACAGGTGTGGGAGCTCACTGCCAACAGAGTGATCATGGTCTCTGCTATTGGCAACGACGGACCTCTGTATGGGTATGCTAATCACTTTCACATCTAAGCATGGTGTTCCCACGTGCTCTCTAATGATCACCGCTTCTGTGCACATGGCATTTGTACATAAAGAACTTTTGAGCTAACGCTTAATCCTAAAATATTGTGATCTGTAATCATCTCACTCATTTCAGTCAGAGTATTAAATCTTAAACAGCATTAAATTCAGTTCCCTTAAAGGTCCTATGACATGCTGCTTTTTGGATGCTTTTATATAGGCCTTAGTGGTCCCCTAATAATGTATCTGAAGTGCCAGTCCCACAATGAGCTTTACTTTGGATGTGCCATTTCTGTGTCTGTAGCTTTAAATGCTATTGAGGAGGAAAAAGAGGGGGCAAGGTGGCCGGTGGGGTGTGGCTTTGACCAACTGCCATGCTACGCTTGTTTTCAAGCCATGATGTCTCTCTCTTTCTCATGGGTGGGCAAAGCAGAGAAAGGGGAGGTAACCTTCCTCCTTGTGACCTCATAAGGAGGAGATTCCAGATCGGCCCATCTGAGCTTTCATTTTCTCAAACGCAGAGCAGGATACGCAGAGCTTGGTTTACATCTATCGCCATTTCTAGCCACTGGGGGACCATAGGCAAGCTAGGGGAACTCACATTAATATTAAAAAACCTCATAAAGTGAAATTTTCGTGCCATGTGACCTTTAAAAAAAGTCTTTCTTTTTTAAATTTAATTTACAAAGCTCTTGAATATGTCTTCTTGTCTGCTTTAGACAGTGACATAAGTACTCCTTTTTTTTTTTTATCCGGTTGCGATCATTCTACCTGTATTAAACACTGTTGCTACTGCTAGCTACATTAGCTAGGAAGATCATTGATTCATAGTGGGCAAGTGTTGATTTAAGCAAATACTTACATGAACTTATGCTAGGTCACATTAATTGAATTAATTATATCATTAGCAATTATTATAGTATACTGCTGGGAACTACTGAAAACAATGTGAAATGATAATTAATTATTCTAGGCCATGTTGTCCCTACTGGTTTTCCTTTGTAAGCCCTGCAGAAGCCCTTTTCAGTGAATACTGCAATGTTAAAGTTTTTAACACCACCAAAGAAACAAGTTGGCAGCTGCTGTTGACATTAGTTTTCTTCAACACAAGTGAAGCACGCATCTCTGAATAGTTAAAGTGAGACTGCAACTTTTGACAGAAGAAAAAAAATGGTTGAATTCACAAGTAATAAAGACACACACCCTCAGACCCCACACACATGCTCAATTCAATTCAGCCAGGAGCTTTGCTGCTGCATTCTTAACTTGGTCCTGTATGACCAGTAGCTTATTGTGGCAAAAGTTAGCACACTTAACAATAAGTATTTCTGTATATCACAAATCACGCAGTCAGTTCATTGACTTTTCCACTCATGCTACTTTTTACAATAGCCTATTTAGCTAAATGTTTTAGTAGTAGCACTATACCACAATTGTCACTTGTAGCCGCAGTGGCTGCTGTTCAGCAAAAGTTACATAGTTTCCACTTAATGTCTCGCAGCATTATCGACATTCACACACACACACACACACACACACACACACACACACACACACACACACACACACACAGAGAGCCCTGCAGTGAAAAGACTGATTCAACTTTTGGACCAACGTCACGCTGCGGTGGCCAATCATGTTTGAGGACGGTGTGAGAGTCAGTACAGTACAGTAAACATTGCTGCCTCTATCGCTGCCACAAGAAAGTTTCAAAACACTGTGAGAGTAAAAAAAACGAAACCCAAGCATGCAGCAAATGGATATTTTCCTCATTTTAAATATTCTTTGTGTGGGAGAATCTCTCTGTTGTTGAATGACATCCTTGTTTATTTGCATACAACAAACACATCACACATCACTTTCCCTACACCATTTAGACCGCTTTAATTATTCAAATGAGCCCCCTGACCATCTGGGTTTTATGACCCTGCAAAACATCTGCTTACTCTTCCTTCACTATAAAATACCATTAAAAGTACAAAATAGAAGAGAAACTTTTTTTTCTGAACTACCATATTGTTGTGCTAAGATGGAACAGTGAACTGTTCATTGAAGTTCTGTAAACAAATTAAATGAAGTTTCTCTCTCTCTCCCTCCCTCTCTCTCTCCCAGCACTCTGAACAACCCAGCAGACCAGATGGATGTGATCGGGGTCGGAGGCATCGACTTTGAGGACAACATCGCTAGGTTTTCCTCCAGAGGCATGACAACCTGGGTGAGTTCCTCCAGGAACACACACTCAGTCCCTCGACAGACATAGAAGTTCAGTTTTAGAGCAGACATCTACCCTCTGCTTTATACGCTGGTCGACCGTAACGTAAGCTCCTGATCTCTCATTCATACCCCATCAGCCATTTTCACGCACACTCGCACACACCACTTTTTTATCAGTGGGCAGACATCTGCTTTGAGATCTGATTAGGACTTTCTTGGATCCAGTCTGTCTCTCTGCCCCCTCAATCACTGTCAGCCAGCATTGGAGAGGCCAGAAGGAACAGACAGCACTCACTCACCCACTCACCAACCTGTTATGTGCAAATATTTCAAAATAAAATATTTAAATGCGGTTTTGTTCATTTTCTACTACTTCCTTCTCTTTTTTCTCACCCTCTACTTTCTCATCATTTTTACTTCCTACTCAGTCCCTTCCTTTTTGTCTCTGCCTTTGTGTTTGTTGGCGTAGAGTGTGTGGTGGAGTACATCTACCACTCGGTTACATCACATATACCGTCAGCACCCGATGTCTGCAGGATGCCCATATTTTCATCCACAGTGGAGCTTTGGGAGAGTTGTAGAGTGGCTTTAAATTGCCTCTCTGACCAGCGTGTGACTTCATGGTGTAGGTGCAATAACATGAACTGAGACATGAGTTT
This sequence comes from Sander lucioperca, assembly GCF_008315115.2. NCBI lineage: Eukaryota > Metazoa > Chordata > Actinopteri > Perciformes > Percidae > Sander > Sander lucioperca. Next base: position 27,197,414 of record NC_050179.1, on the reverse strand, counting down.
TAACTAAACTATGGCACGATACACTCTAAGGGCGTTTTCACACATACCTCATTTGGTCGGGACTTTCGGACTTTTCAGTTTGATCCAAACCAAAATTACAGGTGTGAAACCTCCACCGGACCACGGTCCGGATCAAAAGACCAAATTTTGGTTCGATAAAAAGAGGTGGTCTCGGTCCGGATCAAACTGAACCATGGTCCGGTTCGTTTATAGTGTGAAAGCATTTTTTGGATGGTTCGGACTTTCGGACCAAATAGAAGAAGCTCTGGCAGGCTCTCCTTGTGTTACCGGGGAAGCTCCTTTAAGGAATAGCTCGGTGCTTAGTGTGTAGGCTACATGAGAGAGTGTGTGACAGTGAATGCGCTCAGAGCAGATAGCTGTCGGCTATCAGAGCAGAGAATACATCAGCAGGTTATTTGTTAAGTGGTAGTAAATGTACAGTGTAGGTTTCCGTTTGTCTCTGAATAAATTCTCCAGAAAGTTCCAGTGTCTTGCTTCTCAACATCACAACAAAACAAAAAAGAGCCGCGGCAGTAGGGGAGAGCAGCAGTCAGCTGAAAAAACTCCGACACAGAGAGAGGATACTAGAGGACGGGGAAGCCCGTCTACAAACCAATCAATTATAAGTATCTGGAGACGCAGCTCACGTATGTGATGACGGCAGGACGTAGTTTTGTCACGTATAGATCTTTAGTGCGCTTGCATAACTGCAGTGTGAAACCAAAACTTACCGGATCAAATGTATACAATGTAACAAAAACATGAACCTTGGTCCGGACCTTGGTTCGGACTTTCATGTGTGAAAATGCCCTAAATCACGTGTCAAACTCGAGGCCAACGGGCCCTAATTTTGATCCGGTCTGCATATCAATTTAAGTTCATGAATGTTTGTTCAAAACAAACATTTGTTCGTTGTTTCCGACATTTTTCCCAATGTTTTTGACGCTTTTTTTCTTTGATGGCTAAGTTACAGGCTTACAGCTTGTAAGTGAGAAGACTATATGAGACATGCAATTATACAGTAAAAGATGTTTGACCTTTCGATGAAATAAAAGCATGTCAATAAACTAAACATGTCTGGCCCTTGACGTGATTCTTATTTTCCAGTGTGGCCCTTAGGGAAGTTAAGTTTGACACCCCTGATCTGAATGGGTCAACTGTAGTTATGTTTGGCTGCCCTCTGTGCTGCTTTAGAAACCTTTTTAAAGCCACTTTGAACTTCTTTTCAGTCACTCTGTCAGTCTCCGTCTCTATCTCATGATCTGTGTCTGTCTCCCGTCTCTGTGCAGGAGCTGCCGGGGGGCTACGGCAGGGTGAAGCCTGACATCGTCACCTACGGTTCTGGCGTTCGTGGATCAGGGTTGAAGGAGGGGTGTCGCTCTCTGTCTGGCACCAGCGTGGCCTCCCCCGTGGTGGCTGGTGCCGTGACTCTCCTGGTCAGGTCAGTATCGTAAACCGGACTACGTTGTCATTAAGTGACTGGACTTTGATCTTTTTACGCTTGCTACAAAGGAGTCTTAATCAGTTGAAATTGTATTAAGGTATTGTTCAATTGTGTGTTTATCTGTTCGACGTTTGTGACTGCTAAAAGGAAGCTTTTTCCTCGCAGCTGTCGCACCAAATACTTGCTCTTGGGGGGGGGACTTGTTAAAGTGGTCATATTATGCTCATTTTCAGGTTCATAATTGTATTTAGAGGTTGTACCAGAATAGGTTTATGTGGTTTAATTAACTATATTTGTGTTGTACTGCACATTGCTGCAGCTCCTCTTTTCACCCTGTGTGTTGAGCTCTCTGTTTTAGCTACAGAGTGAGGCATCTCGCTTCTGTTCCGTCTTTGTTGGGAGTCGCACATAGGCAGTAGCTAGGTAAGCACTGCTAGCTAATCAGTTGCAGAGTGTGAGGGCGTGCCACGCCAGCAGCTAGGCAAGCATTATAACGTGCAATACAAAGTGACGAGCGTTTGTGCACAAAAAGATATATAACGCAACAAGTGAAAGGGAATAAGCCAAAAAGCATAATATGAACACTTTAAGCTTGGTTTATGGTAGCCGCGATGTTCCTCGCGCGAGGTGCGCGAGCCATAAAATATCGTCAGCACGGCTGTCGTTTCCAGTCGTGTCGAAGGCTCCGCGTGGTCGTGCACCTCTGAATTTTTGTAACTCGGCGCGCGCTGCGCTTTCAGTTCAACAGTGTCTGCTACAAACATGTTTATGATTCTTCATGTACAGACCACAGGGAGTCAATCACCCTTAAATATGTGGTCAGAGAGAGACACCTCACTGGGAAAAGAAGAAACATTTTGCCGGAGAGTGTGGAAAAACATGAGAGATCGTTTTATCAAAGCTAAAAAAACAACGGCTACGTTTTCTTGACAGTGTTACAGGCAGACAGTAGTTTAGATTTGGAGATAAACAACAGTGATGTTAATGATTAGAGCAGATACACGTAATGTTTGGCGGTACGTCGGTGTTTACAATGGATGTGTTTATTACTGTTGCCAGGAAACCTGCTTTCCTTTACTTCCACTCTCTTCTTCTCTACCACTTCTTGCTTATTCACACATTATTTTGTGACGCCCTGTGGTGTTTCGGAGAGTACTGCAACGAACAAAGCGTTGACCATAAAGTCTCTCTGCATGCTTGTAGCACGTGCGGCCGCCGGCCCCCGTAGATGGCGCGTCTCTGCAAATTAGAGTGTGGTCAAGACCTACTCTATCTGTAAAGTGTCCTGGGATAACTTCTGTTATGATTTGACACTATAAATAACATTGCATTGCATTGAAATTGAATTGATTTTTGGGATCACAGAATTTCTTTTATTTTTTTGGTCCAGTGCCTGGATTCATGACCAAATACCTGCAAAACGAATGATGTTCCCATCAGCCTCAGCTGTACTTGTATGTTTTGCGCTAATTAGCGAATGTTGTCATGCTAACACTCTAAAGTAAGATGGTGAACATGTTAAACAGTATACCTGCTAAACATCAGCATGTTAACATTGTCATTTGTTACCATGTTGTCATTAACATTTAGCATGTAGCCTCACTAGCATGGCTGTAGACGCTTAAGGTGTGGACACACAGAGCCGACGGCCAGACGTCGGCAGAAAAGGCAGTTGGACTGATCAGTCTCCCCAAATTGGTCAAAAAAGTGCCTCGGAACACACCAAAGCGACAAGACGTAATACGTCTCCATAACAGCAGGCGGCGCTAATCTGTACTGTCGCCCAAAAATGAAAACCGGCAGCTGATTGGACGAGCGCGTCACATGGGTCTGACTTCTCCGGAAATTCAAAGACAGACTGTCATGGCGGCTTGTTCAGAATACGATCTCATATTGTACTAAAATAGTTCACCGAAACGTGTTTCTGAAAACATTTTAAGCGAGAAATAGGCCATGCAGTTGCTGAATCTGTCTTCTATTCAGATCAACAAAGTCAGTTTAAAAGATTTTCGTCAGATTTTGAGAGACTCTAGTCACACTCATTCCGCTCCCCGTTTCCGGGTTAGCACCCTACCAATCAGATGGGTCATTTGAGTCCGACTACCGGCAGCGCCCGCCCCGCCGATTATACATGTCAAATCGGCCAAAATGAAGGACGGCAGCCCCTCGGACGGACGACGGCACGGGAACACACCGAACAGACTCGAGTCACCGACCTCACCAGACTGTCCAACGGCCGATTATCGGCTCTGTGTGTCCACACCTTGAGTTATTAAACAAAGGAAGCCAGACTACTCAGATGTTAAGTGTTCTTTTAGAGTTTGCCTAAATACAGTAGTCCAAAATTGTGATTCAAATCAGGAACTTTCAATTCAATTTTATTTATAGTATCAAATCATAACAAAAGTTATCTCAAGACGCTTTACAGATAGAGTAGGTCTAGACCACACTCTATAACTTACAAAGACCCAGCAATTCCAGTAATTCCCCCAAGAGCAAGCATTTAGACACTTTCTAATGAAACAAAAAGTAAAGATTCTAGTTCGAGCAGATGATCAACTAGCTTCTGTAGCTTGGACGTTTTCCAGACTCAGTGCTACAGACACATTTTAGTATGTACAAAAGGTATTTAGGTTGAATACCTGGGCTTAGCCTTAGCTACAATATATGTGCCTCCTGTGAGGAAATTTCTCTCTGCCTTAGCCCCCCTTCCCGACAAAGTCAGAGCCCAGGGTCAGATACAGAGCAGCAGCCCGTAGACACGTAGTGTGTTGCTCAGGGACACGTCAGCAAGGATGATATATTTTCAGTTTGCAGAAAGAGGTCCGACAAATAATTGGTACACCCAGCTCTCTACAGTCTCGTGATTGTTCTAAAGATTCAAAAGTTAAACAGTTTAACTGTAAAGCAGCCAAAATGTACAGTATATGTTCTATTATTCTGGCAATCTAATCATGAAAACATGTCTCTTTTAGCAGGAGAGTCCCTGGAAACTGTGCTGAGTAATTTTAGATGAAGGCTGGAGCTCTTTGAGGCTGAATTGATGACACTCCAAGTGAGAGTGTCCAAGTGAGGGCTGTTAAAGCTGATCTGTAGAGGAGTTTGGAGGAGAGAAGATACATGTAGCTGCTTTAAAGCTCAAAGTGATGTAATTATACCTCTGTGCTGTAATCCTGAACATGAGCAGCCAGTGAAATGTGTCCCAGAGGAAGGAGGTGTCACTGATTAATGTCGGGTATTATCCTCACTCTGTCAATATACCTCCTTTACACGTGAAAGCCCTCCTGTTGCATAGCTGTAGCTAAGCCGATTTTGTGAGCTCATGTTGCCGGGTTGAACATCGTACCACCCTTGTTGACGACAGCCGCCTTTCCCTTCTCCCAGGAGAATGGCACACGCAGGCAAACAGGCGCGTCCCTCTTCTTTTCCTCCAGCACTGTTCTGAATGAAGCACTGTTGGAATCTGACACCAGCAGACTCCCAGATACACACTGACCCAGCCTGTCCTCCTCTGTCCTCCAGCACCGTCCTGAACAGGGAGTTGGTGAACCCAGCCTCCATGAAACAGGCTCTGATCGCCTCGGCCCGCAGGCTGCCGGGGGTCAACATGTTTGAGCAGGGCCACGGGAAGCTAGACCTGATCAGAGCCTACCAGATCCTCAACAGTTACAAACCTCAGGCCAGGTAGGTGTTTCAGTTTCTGTGCACGCAAATCCTAAAGGCAGCGGTGGCCTAAAGGTAAAGAAGCGAGCTTGTGACCGTGGGGTTTGCCGTTCAATCCCCAGACCGACAGGATAAAATCTGGGTGGAGAAAGTGAAAGAGCAGCACTTGTTCCCTCCCTTATTACCACCACTGAGGTGCCCTTGAGCAAAGCCCTTAACCCCAACCGCTCCAGTGGAGCTGCTCATTGGCCAGCAGTTCAGACTGTGGTTGTACTGGGCGGCTTCCAGGTATGAATGTGTAACTGTGTGAATGTGACAGGTCATCGTTGCAAATGAGAAGTTGTTCTCAATCGACTTACCTGGATAAATAAAGGTTAAATAAAAAAATTAAAAATAAAGGAGCACCGATGGCATAGGTGTATCCAGACGCTAGTACCTGGATTCAGAAACTTGTGTACACATAAAGAGAGGCTATGTCTGTTCCTCAGCTACATGGATCTAACAGTGGAAACTTACATGCATTTTAAAAAAAGATTATATTCGGGTTAAGTAGGCCTGCACGATTTGGGAAAAATATGAATCACGATTTTTTAGCTTAGAATTGATATCACGATTCTCTGCCACGATTTTTTTCTCACAAAGTGTAATGTTTATTGCACATATGAACCATGACAAGACAAGACAAATTGGCAGTACCAAACATAGATTTTGTTTGACAGCTATATCACGTTGCGCATCACTACAAGCCTGTAAACATAGAGGCTTCAATGAATAAAGAAAATAAAGTACATACTTGCCATTTAAGTACAGTAGGCTACCAAAAATAGTGACATTTAACACATTGAACTAAATATGGCCCTGATACAGGCTCGATCTGAACTCCTTGAACATGTCTTTACATAATTAAAACATGTTAATCAACATGCTGTAGCTACAGCTTCAGTCTCTAGAGAAATGGAGTTTGCCAATTGCCAATATAAGTACAGTATCAAAAACAGAATGAAACAGAAATTTCTTAGCACACTCTTTAACTGCTTGCCTTTCTTGTATTCAGCTGTCCTATCAAAATAAAGGTGGAAAATGCCCCAAAAAAAAAAAAAAAATCAAAGTCATTTAAAAATTAAATCGCGAACAGGGGTGAATCGAGATCGCAGTTAATTGTGCAGGCCTAGGGTTCAGGCAATACCCCGATTTCTCAAACACCATGTAAACGCCTTACCCCGGTTAAAATCAGAGTTCTCATAACCCGGTTAACAGACCTAGAGAACTCCTTCCGTAACCGGGGTATTCCTTCATGTATACACCTTAACCGGGGTTAAGCGCCTGTTTCAACTGCCCCTCCCCACCATAGACATATATACTCCCCACTCCGCTAGAGTGGCTTTCTCCCTGTGCTGCCACAGCCTGATCTCTTGGGAGATATAGGATGGGTTCAAGCTGGCAGAATCAGAGTCCTCCACTGAAAACCTGCCTCTTAAGTATCACTACTCCCCGCCTACAGGCTTGGAATGTGGCTCTGAAGAGTTTGCAGCCGGCAAGGACAAGGACACTATAGTGAAAGAAACTATAGTCAGTTTTGAATCACCAAAGTTACAACACATCAGAGTATGTACGCACCAAAAGAAAAAAGGACTCTGTTTCCACTTCATCAATCACACAGCTCAGAATATTGTTGAACCTGTCAACCTCAATGGGCAGATGTCCTTGATTTTACCTTTGACGAGATATTTTCAAATCCCTTTTCCTCAAAACCCATATTTCTATCTACACCCATATTCACATATTGATTGTATGATTGCTCAGTACTGCGCTGCTGATTTGTGGGAAGCCATTCATCTGAATCGATTCTTATGTATCTTGTTGATCAGGTTTTGCACGAGTATGCATGAATTATTTTGTCTCAAGATTTAAGATTATTAATATTATCTTGGTTCTTTTAATGGAGAGTTATAGATGTCTGTTTGTCAAACATGCTGTCACTGGCTTTTTTTTCCATTAACAAACTTGAAATAAATGGAATATTTATTAAAATAGTTGAAGTATAAAAAAATTAAAGTTTCAGTCCAGAAATTCGGTTAGGGATACAGTGACCAAAACACACTGGTGAAATCATGCTATGAAATTATATCATGTTATAGTTTTGTTTACAGTATTTCCCCACAATAGTTTGAGTCACTATCTTCTTGTGTAACCTTGCTGCTGTATGTCTGGTGTTTTGTCTCAGACAGAAAGCACATTATAGGTTACACATATAGTACATATAGTAATGCAGTATCCTTTCCCGTCCTTGTCTCCTGCCAGTCTTTCTCCCAGCTACATTGACCTGACAGAGTGTCCGTACATGTGGCCGTACTGCTCCCAGCCCATCTACTATGGAGGAATGCCCACTATCGTCAACGTGACCATTCTCAACGGCATGGGTGTCACTGGCAGGATTGTCGACAAGGTGCACACACAAAAATACACACATCAATAGAAATCTTTTTTTTCAGTCTCTATTAAGTCCGATGCCACTCCACAAACAACACACACTTTTCTAAATACTACTTCCCCAAGTTCTGTAAGAGGACATGTGATGGCCTGAGATGTTTTTTGCGTCATAATGAACTCCAGAGTTGTTGAAAACATCTTCCCTGTAAGCCTTCTGAATGAAGCTCTCTCTCGTCTCAGCCCATCTGGCAGCCCTACCTCCCTCAGAACGGTGACCACATCGATGTGGCCGTTTCTTACTCTCCCGTGCTGTGGCCGTGGGCCGGCTACCTGGCTGTGTCCATCTCCGTGGCCAAGAAAGCGGCATCGTGGGAGGGGGTCGCTCAGGGCCATGTGATGGTCACAGTGGTGTCGCCTGCAGAGAATGATGTGAGTCTTCTAAGCACCTTTAACCTTTACCAGAGCAATGGTCCCCGAACTTTTTTGTCTCACGTACCCTCACATCCCTGTCAGATGAGCTAAAATGCCCCTTCATCGCCACGTGTCATGTTCCAAATGTCTTCACTTAAACAGATTTTTAGTGACACCACATAGCAGTACAAGTGGATATTTACAATGCTTTTTTTTTTCGTCAATTGAATTGACAATTGAATTGTCAGTGTGTTGGTTGGTTTTGTCAAGTTTGCATTGTTCATAAATCACTTTTGTCCTTTTGTTTATCTGGTTAAACCATTTATCCATACTTTTATAGCTAACTATTTTCCGTGCACTTTCAATGGCAACATCTGGCTTTAATCCAATTTAATCTGGTTTCCGCAGGGTCGTAAAAAGTCAAAATTTTCAAAATAAACATTTTAGGTCTTAAAAAGTCTTAAATTCATTGAAAATTAGTGTTCTAGGTCTTCAATCATTTTAAACAGGTCGAAATTTTCTGATTTCGCTCCTGCAGCGCTTTACAATTATTTTTCACTCCGTGATGTTGGTGTTCTTTCTTTGCCTACTCCAAAAATAATTTGCTGCATTACGACTATAAATGAGACCAAACATGCAGCTTATATTGCAGCTAGGAGTGCAAGGCTGCGCGACTCTCTTTCGGAACGGATTGTATGCTTTAGTCATGGGGAATTGCAAGTTTAGCGATGTTTCCGGACTCTGACACTTTTTTTATGTTGTGGTATACAGTAGGTGTTAAATTTAATTTGTAATGGTCTTAAAAAGTCTTAAATTTGACTTGGTGAAACCTGCAGAAACCCTGTTTAATGTGTTGCAACTGATTCAGGTTGATGCAAGGTGTGTACTGTGGAGTCAGCCTATCTTAGCTGGCAGCTCACTTTTTAATACTTAATTTACTCAAGATCAGCATATCACCAATTTGTAAGCCTATGTGGATGTTTATTTTGCTTTTAAACACAAATATGTGAATTTAGTTTTTTGATTAAATCATAATTTCAGTTTTTTTTTTTTAACTTATTACTAGAGCTGTTCCGCAATGCCTGCATGAGAAATACTCCTCTTCAGTTATAACCCACTGATCTTCTTGACCTTTGACCCTTTCCAGTCAGAGGCAGGTGGTGAGCTGACCTCCACAGTCAAACTGCCCATCAAGGTGAAGATCGTGCCCACCCCCCCGCGCAGTAAGAGGGTGCTGTGGGACCAGTACCACAACCTGCGCTACCCGCCCGGCTACTTTCCCCGGGACAACCTCCGCATGAAAAACGACCCACTGGACTGGTGCGTGTGTGTCGATGTTTACCTGATGTCTGTAGCTTTTTTCACCACACCCATCTTGTCTATGGCGTTATATATGTGTCACATTCCTGAGCGAGTAATTGTATGTTTTGAGCACAGAGAACTATATTTTGCAAGCGCATTACCAATTGGAGATGAACAGCCAATCAGAATTGACCTTTTTGATTCTGCGATTGGTTGGTTTTGTGGCACACTTGTAACGCTGTGAAAATCTGAGCGAGCGTGTCTAGAGTTGAGCGCGTAGAGAGAAGAGGTTGAGAGCGAGGGAGACATGACCGGAGCGCAGCAGCGTCTACCTGCGAGCAGAGAAAGACATGCAAATACATTTATTGTGAACGAAATAGGTTTTTGTTTACTCAAACTGAATTGTTTTTTGCGAGTGTACATTTCTGTTCAAAATGCAATGTAATGCGCTTGCAAAATATAGTTCTCTGTGCTCAAAACATACAATTACTCGCTCAGGAATGTGACACATATATAACGCCATACTTGTCTCTCATCTCGGATTTGGTTGCTTTTTGGTTTAATGTTTTAATTCTCTGAAAACATAATAATAATAATAATAATGCATTTTGTTTATATAGCGCTTTTTGCAACACTCAAAAACACTTTACAGAGTTTTAAATAGAACATACACATAGTTCGAAAATTCACACACTAAAATACACACATTTAAAGGTGCAGTAGGTAAGCCTTATAAAACTAACTTTCTGTCATATTTGCTGAAACTGACCCTATGTTCAAGTAGAACTACATGAAGCAGGTAATTTAAAAAAAATCTGGCTCCTCTGGCACCACCTACAGCCTGTAGTGTGATTTGCAAAAATCCACCGCTCCCTGTTCAGATGCACCAATCAGGGCCGGGGGGGGGGTGTCTAACTGCGTGTCATCACTGCTCATGCACACGCGTTCATTCTCCCTTGTGGGGGGAGGGGCTTAGGAGACCGGCTTTAGTGGAAAGGGGGGAAGGGACTGAGAAGTTGTTGATGTTAAAAAATGTTTGGGTAAGTCCTGGATCTTCACAATCCTACCTATGGCACCTTTTAAACAAACATTTAAAGCAGCTCTCAAAAGGTGAGTTTTGACATGTGATTTTAACATGGACAGATTGGTGCAGTCGCGGATGTGTTCGGGGAGAGAGTTCCGGAGGGAGCGGGGCAGCTATATGGCCCCAGGTCCAAACATTACATGCTTTGGCCTTCATCAGCTGAAATGTGAAATGTTATTGCTTATTTAATGTTTCCAGGAATGGAGACCACATCCACACTAACTTCAGAGACATGTACCAGCACCTGAGGAGTATGGGATACTTTGTCGAGGTGCTCGGAGCGCCCATCACCTGCTTTGATGCCAGCCAGTATGGTAAGAGCACAGCATTCAAAGATTTCCCCTCTTTAAGAGGACTACCACAGCTCCAGGCCTCTTAATGAAGCCTTTGCCTCAGAGTGCGTCAATGAAACAGCCCATTTGTGGGACGTCCTGTTGTGTTCTTTAACCCCCTAATGTAGCACAGGTAGACTTTATATTTTACAACTACTGTTTTCCGTCACATGGTTATAGATCTCGCCGTTTCCGACCACACTTGGAGGCAGTTTTACAGAGAAAGAGGGAAAGAAAAGAGACGAGTGAGACTGATCGACTGTGCTTTGTTGTTTGGCAAACATTCAGCTGTTCCACAAACTCCTGGGCAGTTCAGTGCTTGTGTGGCGTTTTAAAACTTTCCTGTGGCAGCGATAGAGGCAGGGATGTTTCCCGTTTACTGTACGGGACTCTCACACCGCCGCAAAACCGACTGACAAGTCTGATCGGCGGTTACATGACTGGCCACCGCAGCGTGACGTGGCGTTGCGTTTCTCCAAAAGTTGAGTCCGTCTCAACTTTTCGCCGCAGACCCGTGGTGGTTTTTTTGTGTGTGTCCCCCTGCGACAAACCCCGCCGCAGCCTAAACGCACTACCCCCATTCAAAATGAACGGAAAGACCTGCGTTTTTGCAGCACCTAGGGCTGGGTACCGAATTCAATACCTTTTTAGGCACCGACCGAATTGCCTCTAAAGTATCCAGATTTGAAAAAATGCCTCGTCATTCAATACCTAATTTCAATACCTAAGGAGTAAATGTCATCAGCGTCAGTGAGCCAATAAGAATGCAACATCTACCAAGATCTAATAATGCTGCTGATTGGCTGTCTAACATTACACGTCATAGAGGCACGCAGGAAAAACTCTACGTTACGCACAGAGACGGGGCTGACATAGTAGGAGCTGAAAAAAAAAATGGTGCCGTAATATTGTAATTTCTTTTTGTTTTATAAAATTGGTATCGAAAAATCGTTTAGGAACCGGTACCGAAGTCAAGATATTGTTATCGGTACCAGTATCGAAACTCTTTGAACGATACCCAGCCCTAGCCAGCAGCGTCTGACAGCCGACGCAAGCTGTGTGAATGCTAACTAATGGGTTGTTCGCTGCTGTGTCTCTGCAGGCACGTTGCTGATGGTGGACAGCGAGGAGGAGTATTTCCCTGAAGAGATCACCAAGCTGAGGAGAGACATCGACAACGGCCTGTCGCTCATTATCTTCAGTGACTGGTACAACACCTCGGTCATGAGGAAGGTCAAGTTCTATGACGAAAACACCAGGTATTCAACTGTCTTGACACTTTCCTACTACCAGTTATTGATATCATAGGAATAACACTGGCTAATGTTAAAGACCATTAAAAACCTAATTTCTTCGGTCTTACTATAAGAGATGGGGTTCTACGTGAACTAAAATTTCTGTATGTGTTTTGCTTTTCTCTCTGGTTTGAAGTGTTTATCTGTGTTTTAAGCCCCCCAACGTCGCTGCCTGGAAGGCACTAGGATTAGGCAATGGTTATGGTTATACGTGGCTAACATATTTCAAGATGGATGTCCATCCATGAATATGGAGCGTCTACCCCAGTTCATGCGAATGCAAATGTTAAATTCCAAGCCAAAAGGTATACTTGGAATTGATGGCGGGGGTAAATATTCATGAAAAAGGACAAGTTTGTGAACGGGCAACGCAGATTTTGATAACGAACAACTAAAAACGTCACACACTGGACCTTTTTAAGTGTCAAGAACGTTAAATGTTTTAAAGAAATACTTCAGATTTCCAACTAAGTTGTTAGAGAAACTAATCAGAGTCAACATATGCAATTCAAAGAATCGTCATCATCACCAGGTACTGACGGTATCAAAACAGCATCTACTACAGTAGGATATTCCATTGTATCAGTATATAACACGCAGCTAACGCCTATTACAAAAACTATGAATAAATAACGTATCAAATGCATTTTCTTGACATGGTACACCACGTCACACATGACTAATAATGTAGGAAAAACAATTTTTTTTTGAAGACATTTGAGCCACAAAATACTTTATACAACTTTTTTTCACATATGTAGTAGTACTCCCCAAGACCTGTAAACAGACTTTAATGTGTAAAATCGCCAGATTCCCCCTTTATTAGCACTCTAAAACTAAGCTAATGTGCTTCACCGTGACAGTGTTGTTGTGGCTCCGTCACATTTGACTGACAATAGTCTACATCCACGTCGTTCCACTTCCGGGATTGCTTCGTTGCCGCCGGACAGGATGTCCTTCTTTTCGGCCGGATTCGATGTATGAGGACTATGGTTAACTGCTCCTCAGATCTCTGCAGGGTAAATCCAGACAGCTAGCTAGACTATCTGTCCAATCTGAGTTTTCTGTTGCACGACTAAAACAACCTTTGAACGTGCACATGTTCCACCAAAAGAAGTTCCTTCCTGAGGCTATTTTGCAGCGGCACCGTGGCACCCAGGAGGATTGTGATTGGTTTAAAGAAATGCCAACAAACCAGAGCACGTTTTTCTCCCATCCCAGAATGCTGTATGGACTCGCCAGACCCTCCTGTGGTGGAAGGTCTGGCTATGACTAGACTAGACTGACAATGACCAAACAACCCACCCTCTGTCAAAGCAGCGAGATGAGTGCAGATAAAAACACAAAATACAGACAATCTCGTGAAATAACCAAAACCATCGTAGCTTTGGCAGGAAATAATTAAAAGAAAGAAAATAAATGGCTGATGTAGTATGCTTATGGCACAATTTGCGCCGACTCATACGGTTGACGATGCTTTATGTTTTCGAAAAATAAATCCTCAAAATACATTCGTAGGGGATTCTTCATATCACTGCAGATCATGTTTAAAAAGTATAAAAGCGTTCTCACTTGGCTCTAAAAAACAAACAAAAAATTGCAGCTTCAGCAATTCAGGACAAATTCAATAAGTAAGAGTGCTTCTTTCATTCATTGTGTTTTCTATAGAACGAGTTACAGGAACTGGAACTGCCATTATTGTGCATCAATGCTTTAAAGTCCTCTCTGACTGCGATTGGTGCCTGTATCTGTTTCTCTAAAATGATCTGTGGCCTCTTCCTCCATAATGAGACAGTTCAACGATAAATAACTATTACCTCAGAAGCTCCTGCTTTCACCAGCAGCTTCATCATCTTCTAATGCTAGCTCCCTTGCTGCAGTGTTGGACACTATTTATGCCTCCTCGCTCTGTAATAGATGTTATATATCACGACTTCTCAGTCTCATATCAGAGCTCCTCATGCAGGGCTAGAAATTACTCATGACTCCTCGCTGCTCCATTCATATCCCACCCAAGCTGTTGCACAATATCCACAGGATTAAACGTCTTACATTCAGTTAAATATAGTCTGTATGGCTTCAAAATATTATGCTGAGTAATTCAGTTTTAATTGAATGGCGCTGGTTCCTTTCAGAT